>NC_060895.1:18320324-18565324 GCF_014805685.1 Silurus meridionalis | reverse complement strand
TCGACCTACACACCAAGGTGTCTAGGTCTTGGGAGAACCCATATCTTTCTGCTGAATGCCTCGATAGCTACTTCTGGCCTGTTCGGCGCCGCGGTAGGCACGGTAGTCGACAGGTTTTAGGAGTCCAAAACACAGTTGGCGGCGTTTTAGCAGTACAGTCCTCCACCGGGTTGCTCCTTCTGTTCCCACTGGGTGCCACAAGAGTTCTTCAGAGTGCAGCCTCCCCTCCTGCGGGTGTGTCCCTCCATTCCGGCCCGAAAGATCGCTGCGGATGTAGACACTGCTCCAGCTGCTCTGGGAGGGTCAGAGAGTTCCCCTAAGAGATTTACTGGCAGCTTGGGAAGGCCTGCCAGATGTATCTTGGTGGGTCCTGCGCACAATAGAGAAGGGCTACTCAATTCAGTTTGTATCCCCCCCAGCCCGGTTCAACGGGTTGTGTCCTACCATGGTGGGACACAAGCAGGCTCTGGTCCTGGAACTGTAAGTGTACACCCTACTAAGGAAAGGGGCCATCGAGATGGTTCCTCCCTTAGTCAAAGAGTCAAGCTACTACAGCCAGTACTTTGTTGTTCTGAAAAAGGATGGTGGCATGCGCCCGATCCTAGATCTATGTTCTTTGAACTGCTATAACTATATATCAACTATATCAACGATTGGTTTCAGGCGGTCTGGCATCAAGATGTTGTTCTCGCCCACATAAAGGAATTGGTATTAGGACAAAACGCAAAGAAGAGTGTGCTTTCTAAGGTACAGAGAACCACCTTCTTGGGCATAGTGCGGACTTAACCATGTTGCGGGCACAATGCGGGCACTCCTGTCGGGACGGAGTGATCCGCACTGCAGCCAAGAGAGTAAAATTAGGCCAGTTACTGACTGTGAGGCAGTTCCAGAGGTTGCTCGGTCTCATGGCAGCAGCAACCAGTGTGATCTCACTTGGCCTTCTCCATTTGAGACCCCTCCAGTGGTGGCTTAGAGGCAGAGGGTTTCTGCCGAAAGGGCAATCCGTTCCGTACTTTTAAGGTCTCACAGCGAGCCCTGCAGGCTTTAGAAGTATGGAGAGAACCTACCTTCCTGTCTCAAGGCCCCATCCTGGAAACTCCTTGTCATCGCGTAATGCTAACGACAGACGCATCCCTCACAGTGTGGGTCGGTGGGACAAGTCACATCTTTCATGGCACATTAACTGCCTGGAGATAATGGCCATGTTCTTGGCACTGGAACACATCCACCGAGACCTAGGAGGTCGCCACGTGTTGGTCCGAATGGACACCATGTCGGTGGTCTCATACATCAACTGCCAGGGGGATCTCCAGTCTCGCCCCCTGTACAGGCTGGCGTGGCAGATCCTCCTTTTGTCCCAGGGGAAACTTCTCTCATTAAGAGCAGTTTACATCCCGGGTCGGTTGAACTGGAGAGCAGACACCCTTTCAAGGCCAAGGGCCGAGGCCTGGGGAATGGAGGCTCCACCCCAAGGTTTTAGAGGTAGTAGAGACCATTTTCCATTCCTAAATGGCATCTGTTCACCACGTGGTGTGAGCACCACCAGTTGGACCCAGTTAACTGCCCGGTTGGTTCAGCTCTGGAGTTCCTGCAGGAACAGTTTGCCGCAGGGTTGGCTCCATCAACCCTGAAGGTTTACGTGTCTGCTATCGCGGCTTATTGTACCCCGCCAGCATGGCAGTTGCTGGGGAAACACCCCCTCGTGACGTTTCCTACGCAGCACCCAGATGCTGGCGGCTTTATCTGGAACTGTAACCCCCCCATAAAACTTGACTCAATTCAAGCACTGAGCAAAACTATATATAGACTCAGAGTACTATTTCAAGCTCTCATTGAATTTAAATGGCTTAAAAATAAATTTTATAATCTTATATATGGGTTGACTCGGAAGGAAATACTAGCTAAATTCGACTATTTCCACTTGCTAAGATGTCATACTTTTGCAGCGTAACATTGTAAGGAATAATTGATTAAGAAAATAATATAGTTTCAATTTCATCATCTCCAGTGCAAATCTAAAGAGGAAAACCGTAGACAACAAGCAAGTCTTGGCTGATCAACTGAACATGGCATAAAAAAGACATTGTGTGCATTTTATTTCTGGCTGGACTATACCTTGCAGGTTGATAAATGTGTTTAACTGAGATCTTGACTACTATTCTAGTACTCTGATAAGCAGTAGAATATAAAATATACACAGTCTATGAGGGAAATGGTAATTCTGAGAGATTCAGTCATTTTTAATGTCAACACACACACACACACACACACACATGCACACGTACACTGTGTGCTGTGGATTTCTTGCCTGTCTCTCCCTATCTAATCACAGTCCACTAGCTAGTCCATTAAAATTCTTTAGTCTAATCTAAGAAGAATGCATTTGTGTGATGTGTGGACAACCACTGTTCAGGCAAACAGGGTCTTTCAGTCTTTCTGTCACATGTATGGTACCTGCAGTGTGTGTGTGTGTGTGTGTGTGTGTGTGTGTGTGTGTCAAATCAAGTCAAGTCAAGAGAAAATAAGTAAGGTTTACCTCAGCCAGCAGGAACAACGCTGCAAATGAAATAACTTGATATAATTGCCAGCTGTTCTTTTCATTAATTTGAGCAACAGTGCTTAGAATAAAATATGCACAATATGACAGTAGACTGTCAAAATTAGATGGCAACGTAAACAACAGTTAGTTATCCAGCTAACTAGCGAATATAGGCATTATCCCATTCATGATCCTTATAGCTAGCAATCCTCAAGCTGTATTATTAGGTATAAAAAAATAGAGTGCCAAGCTTACATTGAGGTAACAGTCATATAACAATTGTGTGTGTGTGTGTGTGTGTGTGTGTGTGTGTGTGTGTGTGTGTGTGTGTGTAACAACCTATTTCTATTTATTTATCTGGCAAATTAATACATTGATGCAACTGATGGATAGACATTAGTTTTTATAGGAATTGAATTACTGATTTTGAAAAAATTACTATTTTAACAATGTTATTATCTACTGCAAATAAAATTATTTTTCAACACAAACTACACCAAAACTTATGTTTTACGAATTCAAACTAGGGTTTCTACTAGAGTAAAACAGAAGGCTGTAAGGGCAGGAAGCATGAAATGCTTATTAGTTGCTGCAGCTATTTTGAGTCTGGGAATTTTTTTAATGACTGAATGTGAAGAGACAAAGTAGATTCACTGTATTTTTTATTATAATTATATTTAAAAACATCTAGTTTACACATAATTTCCAATAATGTTGTTTCTTTTATTGGTCAATTGGTGTTTACCAGAACTTACCAGTAATAGCATTGAGGCCCCAGAGCAAAACTAAACAAAATAAAATATAGATTTGTACACTAAACATATTTCAATTGATTAAATGCTTTCAAAAATACTTTACTGATTGAATATTTGATTTTCCCTTTAACCCATTCAACAAAGTGCCCGAAGAAGCTGCAGAGAACGCAGCCATCAGTGCAGGTGCTGTTTGAAGTCTCAAGAGGTTTCTACACAGCATTCCTTTCTTTCTTTCTGAGGAGACCAGTGGATTACTTCAGCTCTGGTGGGAATTTAGAGACAGTTGTATTTCTTTTTCTCAAGTGTCCAGGAGCAACAGCCTGCTGTGTTTTAAATGCAGCTGGTGTTCTCTTTTAGTTTTAATTGTTCTAGACTACAATTTGTGTACATTTGTGAAATATGGAATAAGGAAAACACTCAAAGTAATTTTTTATGGGTTTATAATATATTTTTAAATCAATTTTTCACATTCTTTTTTCTATTTTTATTTTAGACATGTTATTAAAATAGACAAAAAATAGTACAAAAGAATACATGTTAAACAAACTCCAGAAACATATAACAAAGTTCACATATATAGGACAGACAAAATAACGAAATACCATCAGTTATCAGTTAAAGAGTAATGCCACTTTCCGATCAGACACCGGTCCGAAACACCGATCCGATATAATGTATATTATATTGTGGAATATTAGGCAATTTATTATGGCCTGGTATCACACTACAGGCATCATGAAGAAACCTTTTTTTTCCCTTTTTTTAAAACTTGTTCAAACATAAAGTATCATGCAGATTCAAGGCAGTGGCAATGCTTGCGATAAATAACATAAAAAAAATATCCCAAACTTTTTAACATCCTATAAAGCACCAAGAGGAAATGAACTACACCAAGAGTAAGAAGGGCATTGGGTATTAAAGAAGTAACTGGCAACTCCAAATATAATTCTATCAACGGCAAGCTTTACTGTGTTAAGTACAAACACTGTGTAAAAATGACACTAACTTAGACTGTATCATTTTAAGCGTAATACAGTTGTACAGTGAATATAATTTAGTGTAACCATGATGACATTATCTGTTGGATACTAAATTAATGTTAGCTACACAAAGCTATATTCTAAAGCCACTGATTTGTCCCAAACATGGTCCCAAAACATAACAATATATTATTTAACTGATTATCACCACATGTCGTAAAACATTTTCTATTTTTCTCTAGGATATTGTTCCTAGAGGAGGTAATAATCTACAGTAGATTTGGAGAATCTTACAGCATGACAATCGTATAGTTCCCGAAAAATGGAAATAAAGAATTAAATGCTTCATGGTGCATTTGTGAACATTCACAGATACAAAACAACTTCTTCACAAAAATAAAAAAGAACAATTAGTGTATTACAAGTATAATTCAGCATTCAATTTTTACAGTATATATTTGACATAAGAACTCTGTAGTATGTGAAGTATAATATATATAATATGATG
Source organism: Silurus meridionalis (assembly GCF_014805685.1). Taxonomy (NCBI): domain Eukaryota; kingdom Metazoa; phylum Chordata; class Actinopteri; order Siluriformes; family Siluridae; genus Silurus; species Silurus meridionalis. The sequence goes on along the minus strand of NC_060895.1, from coordinate 18,560,542 downwards.
TACAATATTGTTGCCTATATTGCAGCTTTTACCAAAACATCTACAGGAAAACACAAGGCCTGTCTTTTTTTTTCTTTTTTTTTTATACACTAATCCATGTAAACATGTTCCAGGCATAGGGTGATCAAGAGAAAAAGATCAAAGAGAAACCCCAAAAAGACCAGTTATGTGTGTTTGTGTGTGTGTGTGTGTGTGTGTGTGTGTGTGTGTGTGTGTGTGTTTGTTGCCTGAAGTGTAATTGTTACAGTTAAAAGGTTCATGAGCTTTAGACAAACAGCAGTCAGTACAGTCATTAAACATCTTTCCATGCACAAAATTACTCAGATGTTCTTGATGCCATCACAGCAGCCACTCATCCACTTTGCATGGTATCCTCCTCAGGTGAAAGACAAACGCCAGAACACCATGCCCAGTGTGTAGTCATTCACCTTTCACACTTTCATCTTGTTTTTGAGCATTTTTAACATTTACATACTGTGCATTTCAGTGGCACATGGCAGGCGTAATGTAATGTGGGAATACACAATAGTGGATGCAAGTGCAGGATATGCACACTTATGAAATACTGGCAAACTAAGGAATGCAAATTAGCAGAAACTAGGAATTAGGAAATTAGTGAACTAGGAAAAAAACAAGGAAGGGAAGGAGAAAACAAAATGAGAAAACAAAACAAGCTCAAAATCCAGGAAAGATGAACCATAGACTATGAAACTTGGCCTGAGAATTGCTTAGTATGTGTGTAAGAACAAACATGGGTGTGAGAACAGCAGTGAACAAAAACACACATAAAGACATTAACCAATGACAGGGGTGGAGACATTATGTAAATGTAAACAAATACATACACACGTAACTATGAACACACAGAATGCAATGCGGAAGTGTGAAGGGATGCGATCCGAATGGAACAAGGTGGGATCTCTGACAAAAAGTACATGGCAGAGAATGTTTAGTTGTGTCCAATGCAGGCCATAGTCTTTTACAACCTACAAAATAAAAAAAACAATAAAAATTAATCGTAATGACTAAAAATTCCACAGTTCTGGGAGTACTAGTAAATGTATTGGTACAATTGGAAGTAAACATGATATTATTGTACATTTGCAATGCAACTACAATTTGTGCAGATTTTGGCTAATGTGTAACTGTACAAAATGTCTCAAACTGATTTTTTTTTCATTCCTACACCGCCTGCATGAAAATCTCCTTTTAAACAGAAACTCAGAGAAGCCGTACTTGAGTTGGTTCCGATGACAGATTCAAGTGCGATATGTTTAAATGGGGCAAAGATGAACACTTCCAACATGTCTGAAAAATCTTCTGATATCTCAACATTTATTGGAGAGCACATGCTTTGCTTGTTCTGACTTAATATTAAAGTGTAAGTAGGACAGATAAAAGTAGGGCCCATTCATGTTTTAAGGCAATCAGGCCAATATACATTTGTGTGACAAGCTCTTAACCCTGGTAGTTACATGTATGCAGAAAAGAATATAATCCTAAAAAACTACAAAGATTAATGAACAGAAAATCTTCCTGGTTCTACAGGTTAATAGAGATCCTGAATGTCTAAATAATTTTTCAGGTTCCTGAAAAGGTTGCTGCAGATTATCAAACTATTACAATATTTCACAATAACAGCGTATGGCTAAAAAAAAGGAACAACTCACTTTAGTTTTTCCAGTCTGTAGTCTCTATGCTGTTGTAGAGCCTTAAGTTTTTCCTGTCCAGAGATCCCTGGTTTGTTTCCAGTCAATTCCAGCTCTCTGAGGTGTGATGGGTTCAGTTTGAGAGCCGAGGCCAGAGCAATGCAACCACTTTCAGTGACAGAACAGTAGGACAAACTAGAAAAATACAGATTTGATTACAACTGGCACGAAAGAGTCTAATCATCTACAGTATAAATTAAGGTTTTTTTTAAGATAAATTACAAATTCTTTTTCAAAATGCACCTAATTTAAATCACTAGTTGTAAAGATGTTTTAATTGACATCTATAGTCAGCCAAGATACACTATATTTTCAAAAGTATTGGGTCACCTGACCTTTCCTGCTATATGTGTTTCTTTTCCACAAAGAACTGTTTACCGCAAAGTTGGAGGCACTCAATTGTATAGGACGTCTTTAGGATATAGGATGTATAGGATGTGCTATAATAAAATTTTGCATTCACTTAATCTTGGAAACCCAAACCTGTGCCAGCATAGCAATGCCCCTGTGTAAAAAGTGAGCTCCTTGAAGATCTGGTTTACATGCTTTGGAGAGAAAGATCTTGAGTGGCCTGCTATAGAGCGCTGATCTCATCACTACTGAACACCTTTGGGATGAATTGAAACTCTGACTGCACCCCAGGTCTCCTCACCTACATCAGTACCTGCCTTTCGTAATACTCTTGTGGATGATGAACACAAATATCCATAAGCAAACTCCAGAATCTACTCAGAAGAGTGGAGGTAATTATAAGAGCAAATTGAGACTAAATATGGAATGCAATGCTCAAAAATCACATACCATACTTATGACCAGGTGACCAAATACTTTTGGAAATATAGTGTATTTTTGTTTCCAATTTTGCTTTATTGGTTTTGAGATGGAGGTACAAGGCTAATAAACATTCGACCATCATTCTGCATCCTGTCAACTGCATTATGCTAAAATAATCTCTTAAAAACTAATGTATGGTTTGTGACACTATATAAAAATATGCACGTATATAATCAAACATTGGATACATATATCACCACAGAAAAGTGACCTGAAATTGCTGGATTAAATATTTAGCACTTAGCATTTTTTTTTTAGCAATTGTTTAAACAGACAGTGATCATAAACTTCCATTACATGTTAACCAGTAGCTCCACTTCAATACTATAGAACTCAATTATTGACATAAAAGAAGATTGTAATGGCTGCTTGACTAGATTTGATGTATTAGGAACCATTGTGCCTTATCTATTTGTTTGATATTTCAATTATATCCATTTATTTAAATGATCATAGAAATGAAATTAAATAATGTTCACCTTAGCTTCTCAAGCATACAGAAGTGCTCTCTTAGAAAATTAGAGATGCACTCTACTCCTTTGTCAGTTATTGGATTCCTGTTCAGACTTAGCTCCCTCAGGTGAGAAGGGTTTGCATTTAGAGCATTAGACAGTACCCGCAGCCAGCACTGGTGATGCCACAGTCTGCTAAGCTGTATGTGGGCACAAGAAGATACAGTATGTGATACGTTAGCACATGGGTCCTTTTTAGATTTTTAACACTTTAACACATGACTCTAACACACAGGATATCAGAGTTTTTTACTTATGTAATGCATTTCTGAGACACAAATACGAAATTACACATATTAAGTCCTGAAGGTAAACATTTATTCTGAATATTACAATTTGGTAAAAAATGTTTTAGACAAATCCACTACCTTAGAACCTTCACTTTACAGGAAGGATTCTTCAGGAATGCTGAGAGACATCGTATTCCATTGGGCTTGAGCATATTTTTACTCAAATCCAACTCAATCAGGCTGGAGTTATTCTTCAGCCCTGCAGCCAGGTTTGCACAGCTTTGACTGTTTATTTGACAGCTATAAAGCCTGTTGACATATTGTAGGTTTTGTCATAAATAAAATCAGTTTGTGTAAATAAAATACTTGATGAATGTCCGTTTAAAAGTATGATCTAGCACTCACTTTAATGTCTCTAGCCTACAGTGAGGATTTTGCAGAGCGTTAGAGAGGTGAGATGTTCCTGCTTCATGCAGGGGATTGAAGCTCAGATCAAGATGTCTCAGGTGTGAAGGGTTGGAATCAAGAGCTGAAAAAAGGGATATCCAGTCTTCTGCTTGAATTTGACAATCAGACAACCTGTAATAAAACAAAAATAAATTAAGACTATAGACAAAGGAGCATAAAGCCATTTTTTCTGTTCTAGTATAAAAAATGCAGTTTTTTACATCACAATAAAGGCACCATCTACAGCGCAATGTACGGCACAATGTAATATTGATTAAAAATGTATAACTATTATAATTATTTGTTCAAAACATGATGAGCTTACTCCAAAATTTCCAGTTTACAGTGTGGACACTGAAGACCTTCAGAAATAATTTGTATCCCAGACTGATGCAAAACATTACCACTGAGTTTCAGTTCCCTCAGGCACGAAGACTTCGAGCTAAGGGCTGAAGCCAGAGCTTGAAAGCCTTTATTTACAAGGTTACAGTTTCTGACCCTGGAAGACAAAGCAGGAGACAAAGCTAGTACAAAAAAATATATATTTTTTGAAAATTATTAGAATCAAATTTCATGGCACAAAATCTTACTCAGCTGTTCTGGACGCCATCACAACAGGCAGCATTCTATGAAGGCATTCATCAGTTTTGTCCATGCTGTATTTTCTCAGGTCAAAGACATCTAGTGCATTTCCTGAGGTCAGCAACACAAACACCAGAGCAGCCCACTGTGAAGGGGAAAGCTTTGTCTTGGCAAGAAGCCTGGATTTCTGTAAGTTTTGTATCTCCTCCTCTAAAGAAAAATCATTGAGTTCATTTAGGCAATGAAACAGGTTGATAAACTTTTCTGGATTAAGGTTCATCCTGAGCCGGATCTTGATGTATTCAATTGTGTCTTGAACACTTTGGGAACCGCACGGTGATATCTGTGGCAACAGCTCTTGCAGAAGAGTCTGGTTACTTTCCAGAGAGATGCCAAGAAGAAAGCGGAGAAACAGGTCAAACTCCCCACTTTTACATTGCAAGGTTTTGTCCACAGCACTCTTGTGAAGGTCGGTTAGGGATGGACACGGAAAGGAAATAGCGCACCTTGTCGGACTCCACTGCGTAAGCACAGTTTTGTTCCCGTTGCTGAAGGTAACGTGCACATACAAAGCTGCAAGGTGTTCTTGGATGCTTAAATGTACAAAGCAGTAGACGTTTCCTTTATTATAGAGAAGTTCAGAGTCCTTTTTGATGATTCGTGTGCAAACCCCAGAGTGTAGGACTGCATCCCTCACATTGATGCTGCACTCCTTCAGGTCTTCCTCGTAGAAAATCAAATTTCCTTTTATCAACTGCTTGAAAGCAAGCTCTCCTAATTTAACAATCATCTCTATTTCATCACGCTGCTGAGTCTCATTATATTTTTTCTTTCGAATGCAAGTCTGAATTATGAGAAAATGTGTGTACATCTGAGTCAGTGTTTTAGGAATTGCTTTACCTTCTGCTTCTTTTAACATCTTCTCTAAAACAGTTGCTGAAATCCAACAAAACACTGGTATATGGCACATAATATAAAGGCTCCTTGACAACTTTAAATGATTGATGACATCATTGGCCAGGGTTTCATCTCTGATGTACTTCCTTAAGTACTCTTCCTTTTGAGGGTCATTAAATCCTCGGATCTCAGTGACCTGACTTATCCATTCATAAGGAATTTGACTAGCTGCTGCTGGTCTAGTGGTTATCCAAATGAGTGCAGCAGGAAGGAGATTCCCCTTGATGAGGTTGGTCAGTAAAACATCAATTGAGGTAGGTATATTTGCCTCACTTACAATCATACTGTTATGAAAATCCTGCAAAAAACGATGTTCATCCAGACCATCAAAAATAAACACAATGTTGTGGTTGGTTACATTTGTAAACTTTATTTCTTTCAGCTCTGGAAAGAAATAGTGAACCAAATCATCCAGACTGAAGTGTTGGTTCTTCACCAAGTTAAGCTCCCTAAAGGGAAGTGGGAATATGAAGTGGACATCCTGATTTGCGGTGCCTTCGGCCCAGTCCAGAATGAATTTCTGCACAGAGACTGTTTTTCCAATGCCTGCAACTCCCTTTGTCATTACAGTCCTAATTACTCTATGTTCTTGTATAGGTTTGAAGATGTCATTGCATTTAATTGGCTTGTCGTCTGCTAACTGGTAAAGTCTTGATGCTGTCTCAATCTGTCTCACCTCATGTTCATTATTTACTTCTCCACTTCCTCCTTCTGTAATGTAAAGCTCTGTGTAGATCTCAGAGAGTAGTGTTGAATGTCCATACCTTTGTAGTCCATCAGGTAACTGCTGGAATCGATTCTTTAGACTGGATTTTAATTTCATGCATATTTCTTTGTCAGGAAATTTGGAGCACCTATAATATGACCAAATAGAAATAATAATAATAAAAAATCCTTAATAATTTTAAAATAATCTTTAAAAATAACCATATCTGAGTGCTGATGTGTGTCATGTTTCTTCTTGGATCTTCTTGAATAGACATTGGTAGTGTTCAAATAATGATGTGTTCTCTGTGTATCTGTAACAACTTTAATGGAACTAAATTGTTTGTATTTACAAATGTTATCATTTATCTTCTTCTGCTGGTGTTTTTTAGGTGTGACGCATCTTTAAAAGCTTTGTACATGTGTGTAAGCCTTGAATATCTTAGTCTTACCTGGGCAGTTGAGATGTTTCACTTTGCAACTTTGGTGGTGGTTCCATTGAATTATCATCATTTATTGACAGACAGCTTATTTTTATGCTGTGAAAATAAAACCTTAAAATATTATATTTGAATGTATCACAGATGGTCACATTTCTAATCTGTCTGTCTGTCTGTCTGTCTGTCTGTCTGTCTGTCTGTCTGTCTGTCTGTCTGTCTATCTATCTATCTATCTATCTATCTATCTATCTATCTATCTATCTATCTATCTACTCTCATAAGCAAGTATTTAACTGTCAAAATAAAATGCTCATAATTAAATATTTAAATATCAGCAGAATTTTATCTTTCCAAAAAGTTATATCCATTCTTGATCTGGATATTTGGTATATCTATGGTGTTAATATCACTAACAAATAAGGTGTGATTATAATAGTAAGTTTATATTGAAAAGTTTTGAAGTGTGTATATTTCATAAAAAATCAGGAACAACATTAAATTTTGCTTGAGCTGTTTACTATATTCCAGATCTCAGGATCTAGCCACATGTGCAAATTGTGTAAATCAGTATAGGCTATGAACCTAACTCTTCTGCTATTAAAATTGTCCTTATAGTCTTACCTGCTCGATAATTCTTCATGAAACTTCAGTGGAGGATTCATTGAATTGTCACTTTTCATTGACACACAGCTTGATAAAGTAGAAGTCGGTTGTACCCTGTAAAACAAGGTTGATATAAGAGAGAGAAACTGCTCAATTTGCTTAATTTCTCAAAAAAAAAAAAAAATAAATAGGAACAATAAGTTACACTTAAAACAAATATTATTTGCTGTATTATTTAATGTGTTCAGAGGGAGATAAAGAGAGCAATAGATTACATTAAAATATTAATATTGACATAAATATTAAACAACATCAATGAAATATCTTCTTCTTCTTCTTTCGGCTTCTTCCATTAGGGGTCGCCGAAACAGCAGATCATCTGTCTCCATACCCCCCCCTGTCCTCTACATCTGCCTATTTCAACCCAACTACCTGCATGTCTTCCTTTAACAAAAATAACTTTAACGTCCTACATGCGCTGTCTCTCTAATAAAGTGATCTCTACATTCAGAACAATTTCTCTCTCTCTCTCTCTCTCTCTCTCTCTCTCTCTCTCTCTCTGTTTAAAAGACAATTAAAACCATTATTTATATATATATATATATATATATATATATATATATATATATATATATATATATATATATATATATGTGTTTATATGTAAATATCTATATGTATATGTAAATATACATAAATATGCACACACCCACACACACACATATATATATTGTCTTTCACACATAGACCCAGTTTTGACCAATTTTTTTGGTTGAGATATGAGGTGATAAATAAGACATTCTATTATAATGATCAGTTCAGAAGGTTGACATTTTATCAAAATGTGATAAACTTTCATTTGAAGTTTTGCTGAAGCTGGTTGCTTTATAAAAGATCCGGTTTATGTAGCCCAATTTGAAAATTACATGCAGAACCGTACAGGCTGTGAACCTAGCGCTTGTCCTAATAGAACATCTTATAGTCTTACCTGGGAATGCTTGATGATTCTTCCTGCAACTTTATTGGAGGATGGTCCATTGAATAGTCACTTTTCATTGACACACAGCTCGATAAAGTTGAAGTCGGTGGTGAGCTGTAAAAGAGAATAATAATAGATATGATATTTCCACCATTATATTACACAGCTTGCTCCATTACTCTAATGCACTTAAACAATGGGTTAAAATTTACAAATATACAAATACAAATATAATTAGCTGCATTGGGCATATTTGAATCATTTACTGACCAGTGGTTATTCCATTCATGTTTTAAAATAGAGGCTGATCGATAGTGGATTTTACCAATACCAATAACTAGAGTGGATCGTACTTAGCGGTAACCGACCAGTTGATAGTTTTCGAATGGATGCTGGATAAGAAAACAAACACTCCATGTAAAAAAGTGCTGAACTTAATTTTTTTTTTTTTTAAACCTTGAAACATGAAAATATGCAAATTAATAGAAATATGAATCAATTTAAAAACAATTTAATTAAAATATTAATTAATTAATATTTATATGAAAATTAAATAATAAATATAATGTGCTCTTTATGCAGTGTGCAGTCTCGCATGTAAAAACAAACAGCACGTGGCTTTAGTGATTTGCCTCTAGAGGCTGCTCTTGTAATGACAGCGGGCCATCTCAACCGATCCAGCAATTAAAGCAAGCCGGAAAAACTATCATTATGGACTTTTGCCAATAGCCGATGGTTACAGGAACAACTATCAGTGCCGAATAGTCAGCAAAACCGATTAATCAGTCGACCTTTATTTTAAAATAAATCAACATCAATTATTTTGATTCGATATAAAAATAATCTTTAGAAGTTGGTGGCTCTTAACATTGGAACACAGTAATATATAGGTATATTTAATATATTACATGGTTAATATGTGTAGTTGATATTTAACCAAACATCAGCTGATAGGAATGTTTATTAACTGTTAATATCTTTCATTCAGGACAGTCTCTACAGGGGTCTACACGTTGAAACACTGTTGATTCAACACAATCTCATGGCATTTCGTTACTACTGATTCATGTTCATGGACACAAATCGACAAAAGAACAACGGTTAATGCTGACTGAAATGCCAAAGGTAAACTTTTTTCCCAATTTTTATCAGAGAATAAGGCAGGGTTATGGTTAGGGTAAGGGATATACTGTATTAAATGTGTGTTTCTAATTAACGCAGTCTCCTTAATTAACCGGGAGAATATATTTACTGTATTTTGACTGGAAGGAACCACTGACGATGGTTTATAATACTGAATATAAAGTAATAAAAACAAGGATATATTCTCCTGTTTAAATGTTGAGTAATAGTGCTTGAAGATTAAATAATCAATAACAAATGAGAAAAAACAATACAGCATCTGTGGTATTCAGGGGCAGAAAGTAAACTTTGGCGGAGGCACCAAAAATCTTCCCACTGAAATACATTACATAGAACGTCGGCATCTGTGACACAAAAAGAGGAAATTCGTGTCTATTAACACAAATAAATAGATTACATTTCGTGATTATATCCCAAAATGCCGTGAGACTGGGCTGAATGATTACAGATTGCTGAGTCTATAGAAAATCAAATAATAAAAATGTTATAAAAAAAAAGTCAGCTTACTTTTGAGAATCTGGAGCAGAGTAACTCATGTTTTTTGAAGTTCCATATCTGTTTTTCCGTGGTTTTCTTGGTTGATTCTTGGTTTGATTCCTATTCCTTTGAAGAAAAGTGTCAAAATAGAGTTGCTAAAAACACCAGCCATGATAATAAATAATCTTATTTATTATTATATTAATCACACCCACATCTTTCTACATCATTTTCATTTAGTCCTGTTCTACTTGACTTTTCTTCAAATATCTTTGACATGCTATTGCACTCTTATGGCAAGTCTAATAGAAACTCACCTTCACAGGGACAATCTCCTTAGGTGCAAGCTGATTCTTTTATATGTAGGCTGATCTGATCTACCACAGCCCTATATGCAGTACTCTGGCAGAATCGCCATTTTCATTACTGTAGGACTATTTTAAAGAGCCTATAAACTTTACCATCACTGATAAGAACGCTGGTGTTGAGCAAAACAAGAACACTTTGATCCCTGCCAGATCATTCTTTGACTTAAATGTGTGCACTTTAACTTACTGTATTTGCCAGAATTAAAATAAGATGAAAATGATTCAGGTGCTACGCCCTTAACAATCAACTTTCAACCTATTTGGAGATTTTGGACTGATTTTTCAAAATGCACTCTGCCACCTTCATCAAAAAACAGATTTCAGGGAATATCCCCAGAGGAATAATAGTCAAACCATGAAGTAGAGTTGATTTGATGAAGATAAAGTAAATGGATGTAAATTCTACGCTATAGCATTCACAATCAGATATTGGAATAACAAACGTGAGAATATCATAAAAAGCCAAGTGATGGAAAATATGCTTCTAAAACATCTAAAACATAACTGAAAAATGTATTGGATTGATTCAGACCTCTTACCTGTGCCAAGAAGATTTGTTAAAAGAATCTGGTAGGTCCATTGACCAGTCACTTTTGCCAGATGCACTGCTGGATGCCAATGTATGTGATCTCTCCTGCTGGATCGTCCTGAATGAACATTTATTGTGTCAAAATACTCTCTGTTGCCTGTGCATGTTTATTTGTGTTTTTTAACCTTAGCTTTCAGGAATTTAGCAGAAACATAGCAGTCTATAGTAAATAAAAAAATATTTCAAAAGAATCAGCTTACCTTTCAGAGTCATGAGCGAAGTCATTCATGCTCATAAATAATTGTTTCTTTGGTTTTCGTGGGAGCTTGGTTCGATTGCTATTTATTTTGGCAAAAGTGTCAAAACCGAGTTGTTAAAAACAGCAGCCTTTGTAATAAATGAACTCATTTATTATCATATTACAGTTTTTCTCAGTTGCTTTGGAGCATTTCTCGAATCATCCTTAAGATTAGCAAATCAGTAAATGCATTCTCAAAACAATGTGTACAAACAGCACAATACATTGGATTTCTTGCAAAAGCCTGTTTTCTGCTCAAAATCATTAGTACTTCACTCAAAAGTAAGTATTTGTGTCAATGAACATATCATTACCATCAAAATAACAAGTCCTTTTATCATTGTTTATGAACAAGAGAGTCAGGAAGAGACTGGACAGGATTCACACATTTTTATTTTTTTTTACTAGTGGACTGACTAAAAAATTACAATATAATGTTATTGTGATAAAAATAAAAAAAACACAAATTAAGATTTCAAAAGGTAAACATAGGAAACACTTCTTAGGCAGAACTGCGCATGCCGCACTATACAGTGTAATCTGTCTCTAACCCCTGGCGTCCCGGTCTGTCAGGCCACAGATTTTCATCCACATCACAACAGATATCATCCCTTGCAATACCATTGTGAGGCCATGATTGACTACATGGTCCACAATAGTGGCTCTAATTTCATCTGAAATGTGTCTATGTCTCTGGCCTCTTCTTCCTCTTCCTCTATTTTGCCTCCTTAACCTTCCAGCATGCATCCTTATTCTTGGCTCTCGACCATGTTCGTTTCCTAGTTGTACATCCATTTTCAACAATTGTAAATCTGTGTTTTGCTCTTTTTATATACACTTGCCAATTACAGTAAAGGTTCACGAGATTCAGCCTTGACCTATTTTAGAGAACTAGTTGATTATTATCTGAAAGTGAACACGCCCCTTCATTAATGACATTCAAGGTTCATCTGCACAATTCATCAATTCAAGACACATTTACCAAAAAAGTTTAAAAGAACTGTGAAGAAGAGCTTGACAAATTTTGACAACTGGTTTTACCATTTTGCATTTAATGACTTATGCAACGAACTGGTGCCTAAATGTTTTGGAGGTGAAGACCATTTAGGTGAAACTAGTACAAAAGCATTCGCAATTTGATCAAAGCAACAAGAAATGTTCGTATGATGAGCACAAATGACTCAATGATGTGGAGGTTGAACAAGTAGTTTTGAGAATTTCATTTCTGAGCTGAGAAACGCTCCAAAGTGACTGAGAAAAACTGTAATCAAACACCTTTTTTACATTATTGTCATTTACTGAATTTTATTCTTGACTTTTTTTCTGAATATGAGTAATATAAGCAGTCTTGTCTAATGGTGAATTACCTTAACAGGGACTTATTACTATATTGCAAATCTAAAGAGCACATAAACTTTACTCTTACTGATGACAACAAAAATGCCAACTGAAACAACAAAATTGAGTAAACAATGCTGGAAAAGCCTAAATGAATATGAGGATGAAAATAATGCCCATCAAATGATATGACCTTCACAATCACCAGATTGCAAACATCTGTGGAATTTTTTTTTTTAGAAACCACTACACTGCCATTATCAAAATAACCGGAGAGGGAATATTATTTGGAAGGATGGTATTCCGTCCCTATAGTACTTGTTTTTTATTTCATACCCTATAGGGACTTGTAGAATCAGTGTAAAGGTTAATACAAGCTCAATTATATAAATTGATGGATATTCTATGCTGTAGCATGCTGAGTTAGTTATTGAAATGACATGCAAGGTAATTTTATTTAAAAATAATATACACCCAAGGGATAACATGCCTCTTAAAACATAATTAACAAATGTACTTAAGACCTGTTACCTGTGCCGAGAAGATTTGTTCAACGAGTCTGGAAGGTCCATAGACCAGTCACTTTTGACAGATGCACAGCTGGGTGTTGATGTTTGTGATCTCTCCTGTTGGATTGTCCAGAATGAGGATGGATAATGCCTGTGTAGATTATCAGTTTTAATGAATCTAACGTGTTGTTTATTTTTACATGACTGATGGACACACTGCATATTGTACTTCACAGATTATGATCATGAATCATATGTTCTGGGGGGTTTTTGGTGTCATTTTCATAAATGCATCTTTAACTGTATATTTACATGCATATATTTATATTTAATGTTTTGTCTGTCTGTCTGTCTGTCTGTCTGTATCTCATAGTCTGTCTGTCTCTGTCTGTCAGACAGTCTGTCTGTCTGTCTGTCTGTTTGTTTGTCCCCTGCATTTAAACAGGGACAAACCTGTCAATTCCCAATTCTCTACTGCCTTAATAGCTTAGGTTAAACATTATTTCAGTATGATCCAGAGCGGTTTGGTTCCAGAAATACCTATTGTAAATGGCTTCTTTTTGTTTGAGAGTAAGGCATTTATTTAAGTTATTTTTTTATTGTTTCCCAATAGTGGACACATTCCTGACCTAGTTGTTTTATTAAGCCAACATACCTTAGAAAGTAAACATGTTATATTATAATGATCAGTTCAGCATGTTTACATTTCTATATAAATTGCTATATAAAAGATCTAATTTATCCATATATATATTGCACATTGCACAACTCATAATAATAGAACTAAAAAAAATCAATAAACTAATAAATAAACCAATAGAACCCAAGACTTACCTGGGAATGCTTGATGATTGTTCCTGAAACTTTAGTGGAGGCTCCATTGAATTGTTACTTTTCATCGACATGCAGCCAGAATCAGGTGAAGATGGTTGTAACCTAAATATTATATTTGAATGTACATGCATCATACATTTCTACAGTTTTAAACAGTCTGTCTATCTATCTACCTATTGATCAATAAGTAAGTATTTAACTTTAAAAATAAAATTCTATTAAATAGATATTTAAATATCAGCAGTATTTGATCAACTTTTAGTTCTATTAAGAACTAATATTTATTAATTTTCATTTATTTCCAGAAGGTAGATGCAAAAGGTGTGTAAACTTGCAAAAGGTGTGTACATTTCTTTAAAAATTTATTTAACCCATCCCCTTTAGGAACAATTTGAAGTTTCGCTTGAGCTGGTTCCTATATTTCAGATTGCAGAATTCCCCAAGATCCAGATGAATGTGCAAATTTGTGCAAATCAGTGTAGGCTATGAACCTTACTCCTGTCCAAATAAAACATCTTATAGTCTTACCTGGGAAAGCTTGATGACTCTCTCTGGAACTTCAGTGGAGGGTTCATTGAACGGGCACTTTTCATAGACACACAGCTCCATACAGGTGAAGTCGGTTGTACGCTGTAAAAGAAGATTGATATAACATCATATGAAACTTCTCAGCTGGCTCAATGTCTCTAATAAATGAATAAATAGGAACATTTAATGTTAAATACAAACCCAATACCAAAAAAGTTGGAACACTGTGTAAAATGTAAATAAAAATACAATGCAATAATTTGCAAATTCATAAATTTGTTTTTTATTCACTATAGAACATACGAATTTCTGAATAATGTTTCAGAATAATGTTCTTCAACATAAAAATCCAAAACAATACATAATATTGTGAAAAAGTTGCACAAGGGACAAGGGCGATAATCAATATTGCAAACCCGTGATCTTCCTCCAGCGGCACTGCATTTAAAACAGTCATGATCCTGTAATGGAAATAACTGCATGGGCTCATTAACACCTCCAGAAATCATTGTCTGTAAACACAGTTTGCCGTGTCATCCACAAATGCAGATTAAATCTCTATCATGCAAAAAAGAAGGCATGAATTAACATGATCCAGAAACACCACCATCCTTTCTGGGTCAAAGCTCATTTAAAAACAGGTTTAAAAACTGTTCTGTGTGTCAGACAAATTAAAAAAAAAATTTAACCATGGGCACCACGTCCTCTGGACTAAAGAGGAGTGGACCAATCTGAGTTAATATTAGTGCTCAGTTCAGAAAGCTGCATCTCTGATGGTATGGGAGTGGATTAAGTGCCTGTGGAATTGACAGCGTGCACATTTGGAAAGGCTCCATCAATGCTGACCGGTGTATATATAGGTTTTAGAGCAACAAATAGTTCCATCCAGATGTATATGAACAGAAGACAAATGTAACACATTGGTAAACACTGCCCTGTCCCAACTTTTTTAAATCCTGTTGCAGCCATCAATTTTAAAATGGACCTAAATTTAAGTTTATAAATTCTTTTTATTTTTATATATATATATATATATATATATATATATATATATATATATATATATATATATATATATATATAAATATAATATGGACTTGTGAGAGTTGCTAAATCATTGCATTCTGTTTTTAATTACAAATTTTATATATATTATATATTATAGACTATATATTTCTTATAGTCTTACCTGGGAATGCTTGATGATTCTTTCTGAAACTTCAGTGGAGGGTTCATTGAATGGTCACTTTTCATTGACACACAGCTCCATACAGGTGAAGTCGGTGGTATGCTGTAAAAGAGCATTAATATAAGACATAATATCAAGCTACTTAATTTGCTCAATTTCTCTAAATAAT
This sequence comes from Silurus meridionalis, assembly GCF_014805685.1. NCBI lineage: Eukaryota > Metazoa > Chordata > Actinopteri > Siluriformes > Siluridae > Silurus > Silurus meridionalis. The sequence goes on along the minus strand of NC_060895.1, from coordinate 18,545,162 downwards.
AATTAATAGAAACAATGAGTTACACTTAACATTAATAAATATTATTTTCTGTATTATTGTGTGTGCAGAGGGTCCTGCAGGCTGAAACAGAGGTTGAGGTCAAAGGAGAATAACCAGATTGGTCTGAGCTGAGAGCAGTTTATGGTAAATCAAATAATAAATATTCAAGAGATAAATAACAATAAGTCAACTTACTTTTGAGAGTCATGAGAAGAGTAACTTATGTTTTCTAAAATGCCAGATAAATTGATATCCTTTGGCACTCTTGTCTGACGGTGATTTACCTTAGCAAGGACCTATTACTGCAGGATTATTCTAAAGAGCACATAAACTTTACTCCTAATAATAACAATACAGGTGTCAAATGAAACAAGAAAATTCAGTGCCTGTCCTAAACTGTAACATTGCCTAACTGTCACAAAGTTAAATGTGTGTGATGTCTCCTGTTGGATTAGTCTGAATGAACATGAGGATAAAAATGATGCATATCATATGCTATGACTTTCACAATCACCAAATCTCAAAACATTTGTACAGCTATTAATGATTTTGGACTCATTTTCAGAAAACTCTGCACCATCATCATCACAGTAATAAGACAGAAAATATTATTTGTAAGAATGGGATTCTATCCCTATAGTACAGTGGCAAAGACTTGTAGAATCAATGTAACGGCTAATAAAAGATAGATTATATAAACTGGTGTAAGCTACAGAACCTTCAATAAGTTAAGGAAAAAACAAGCTAGATAATATCTAAAAAAAAAATGATATTGCTTTAAAACACAAGTAAAACATTTATTTCAGTCATCTTACCTTGCTGAGAAGATGTGCTTATCATATTTATTGTTTTTATTTGTTTATTTCGATGATTTATTAGTTGTCTATCTATCTCTCATTTCGTACTGTATATGTTCTCTAGCTAGCTATGGGGATGAGCTGACAAACAAATAGCATATCTTATATTATCGTGATCAGTTCAGCATGCTTATTTTAATCAAAATTGATTTAAGCCAGTCTCCTCATTACTGAACTTGAGCTGCTTGAGCTGTTATATATCTGAAGATCCTACAAAATCCAGACTCATTGCATATCACAAGCCTACTCGTGTAAAAAAGTGTTGGCTATGAAAAAACTCTAAATCTTTTCCTAATAGAACATCTAACCTGGAAATGCTTGATGATTCTTCCTGAAACTTTAGTGGAGGATCCATTGAATTGTTACTTTTCATTGACACACAGGTTGATACAGGTGATGTCGGTTGTACGCTGTAAAAGAAGATTGATATAACATTATATGAAACTACTCAACTGGCTCAATGTCTCTAATAAATGAATAAATTGGAACATTTAATGTTAACAAATACAAACCCAATTCCCAAAAAGTTGGAACACTGTGTAAAATGTAAATAAAAATACAATGCAATGATTTGCAAATTCATAAACTCATATTTTATTCACTATAGAACATAGAAAACATATTAAATGTTTAAACTGAGGAAATGTAAAATAAGATCATTTTGAATTTGATGGCTGCAACAAAGAAAAGTGGAACGGGTCAACAAAAGTAAGATGATTGGGTATAAATGTCTTACATTGGAAAGGCTCTATCAATGCTGACCGGTGTATATATAGGTTTTAGAGCAACAAATGCTTCCATCCATATGTACAGTGAGGAAAATAAGTATTTGAACACCCTGCTATTTTGCAAGTTCTCCCACTTAGAAATCATGGAGGGGTCTGAAATTGTCATCGTAGGTGCATGTCCACTGTGAGAGACATAATCTAAAAAAAAAATCCAGAAATCACAATATATGATTTTTAAACTATTTATTTGTATGATACAGCTGCAAATAAGTATTTGAACACCTGTCTATCAGCTACAATTCTGACCCTCAAAGACCTGTTAGTCTGCCTTTAAAATATCCACCTCCACTACATTTATTATCCTAAATTAGATGCACCTGTTTGAGGTCGTTTGGTGTATAAAAACACCTGTCCACCCCATACAATCAGTAAGAATCCAACTACTAACATGGCCAAGACCAAAGAGCTGTCCAAAGACACTAGAGACAAAATTGTACACCTCCACAAGGCTGGAAAGGGCTATGGGGAAATTGCCAAGCAGCTTGGTGAAAAAAGGTCCACTGTTGGAGCAATCATTAGAAAATGGAAGAAGCTAAACATGACTGTCAACCTCGGACTGGGGCTCCATGCAAGATCTCACCTCGTGGGGTCTCAATGATCCTAAGGAAGGTGAGAAATCAGCCCAGAACTACACGGGAGGAGCTGGTCAATGACCTGAAAAGAGCTGGGACCACCGTTTCCAAGGTTACTGTTGGTAATACACTAAGACGTCATGGTTTGAAATCATGCATGACACGGAAGGTTCCCCTGCTTAAACCAGCACATGTCCAGGCACGTCTTAAGTTTGCCAATGACCATTTGGATGATCCAGAGGAGTCATGGGAGAAAGTCATGTGGTCAGATGAGACCAAAATAGAACTTTTGGGTCATGATTCCACTAAACGTGTTTGGAGGAAGAAGAATGATGAGTACCATCACAAGAACACCATCCCTACTGTGAAGCATGGGGGTGGTAGCATCATGCTTTGGGGGTGTTTTTCTGCACATGGGACAGGGCGACTGCACTGTATTAAGGAAAGGATGACTGGGGCCATATATTGCGAGATTTTGGGGAACAACCTCCTTCCCTCAGTTAGAGCATTGAAGATGGGTCGAGGCTGGGTCCTCCAACATGACAATGACCCGAAGCACACAGCCAGGATAACCAAGGAGTGGCTCTGTAAGAAGCATATCAAGGTTCTGGCGTGGCCTAGCCAGTCTCCAGACCTAAACCCAATAGAGAATCTTTGAAGGGAGTTTAAACTACGTGTTTCTCAGCGACAGGCCAGAAACCTGACTGATCTAGAGAAGATCTGTGTGGAGGTGGGCCAATATCCCTCCTGCAGTGTGTGCAAACCTGGTGAAAATCTACAGGAAACGTTTGACCTCTGTAATTGCAAACAAAGGCTACTGTACCAAATATTAACATTGACTTTCTCAGGTGTTCAAATACTTATTTGCAGCTGTATCATACAAATAAATAGTTAAAAAATCATACATTGTGATTTCTGGATTTTTTTTTTTTAGATTATGTCTCTTACAGTGGACATGCACCTACGATGACAATTTTAGACCCCTCCATGATGTCTAAGTGGGAGAACTTGCAAAATAGCAGGATGTTCAAATACTTATTTTCCTCACTGTATATGAACAGAAGACAAATGTAACATTACATTTGCCACAACATAAACACTGCCCTGTCCCAACTTTTTTGAGTCCTGTTGCAGCCATCAATTTTAAAATGAACCTAATTTAGGTTTATACATTTGGTTTGTTTTTTGCTTTACTTTCAATATTATATGAACTTGTGAGATTTGCTTAATCATTGCATTCTGTTTTTAATTTAAAAAATGTATTTACAAAAATAAAATGTATTTATGTTTTATTTACAACTCTTGGCTAATACAATATATTATAGTCTTACCTGGGAATGCTTGATGATTCTTTCTGAAACTTCAGTGGAGGGTTCATTGAATGGTCACTTTTCATTGACACACAGCTCCATACAGGTGAAGTCGGTGGCATGCTGTAAAAGAGCATTAATATAAGACATAATATGAAGCTACTTAATTTGCTCAATTTATCTAATTAATAATTAATAGAAACAATGAGTTACACTTTACATTAATAAATATTATTTTCTGTATTATTGTGTGTGCAGAGGATCCTGCAGGCTGAAACAGAGGTTGAGGTCAAAGGAGAATAACCAGATTGGTCTGAGCTGAGAGCAGTCTATGAAAATAACTCTTGTCCTAATAGAACATCTAACCTGGGAATGCTTGATGATTCTTCCTGAAACTTTAGTGGAGGATCCATTGAATTGTTACTTTTCATTGACACACAGCTCGATACAGGTGATGTCGGTTGTACACTGTAATAGAAGATTGATACAACATTATATCAATCTTTTACACAACTACTCAACTGGCTCAATGTCTCTAATAAATGAATAAATAAGAACATTTAATGTTAACGAATACAAACCCAATTCCCAAAAAGTTGGAACACTGTGTAAAATGTAAATAAAAATACAATGCAATGATTTGCAAATTCATAAACTCATATTTTATTCACTATAGAACATAGAAAACATATCAACTGTTTAAACTGAGGAAATGTAAAATAAGATCATTTTGAATTTGATGGCTGCAAAAAAGAAAATTGTGACGGGTCAACAAAAGTAAGATGATTGGGTATAAATGTGTTACATTGGAAAGGCTCCATCAATGCTGACCGGTGTATATATAGGTTTTAAAGCAACAAATGCTTCCATCCAGATGTATATAAACAGAAGACAAATGTAACACATTGGTAAACACTGCCCTGTCCCAACTTTTTTGAGTCCTGTTGCAGCCATCAATTTAAAAATAAACCTAAATTTAAGTTTTTACATTTGGTTTGTTTTTTGCTTTATTTTGAATATTATATGAACTTGTGAGATTTGCTAAATCATTGCATTCTGTTTTTAATTAAAAAAATGTATTTACAAAAATAAAATGTATTTATGTTTTATTTACAACTCTTAGCTAATACATTATCTTATACTCTTACCTGGGAATGCTTGATGATTCTTTCTGAAACTTCAGTGGAGGGTTCATTGAATGGTCACTTTTCATTGACACACAGCTCCATACAGGTGAAGTCGGTTGCATGCTGTAAAAAAACATATTGTATGAAACTATGCGATTGGTTTCATTTTTTAAATAAACATTATCAAAACTTTACATAAGTTCACAAACATACACAAAAATATAATAGATGTATTGCTAACAATGCAACTAAGACTGGTGGCTACTAATGGCTGAGTTGATTAGAGGTAACCCAATTCATGTTTGCACAAAATAATACAGAAGAACTAAATACGTCGTGTGCAGATGGTCCTGCAGGCTAAAACATCTTGTTGATTAGACAGTTAAGGGGAACATTAGGCAATCATAGGCACAGACTCATTGAAACTGAAAAGATTTTTCCAATCTCTTATCTGAGGCTGTGCATCTGTATGTGAGTCTACATGGCTAGGTATATTGAGCATAAGTGTTTTGGATAAAATCACCCATCAGATGGGCATAATGTTGCATGTTTGACAAAGAATAAAAAGACTAAGTTCCTTCAAAGGATAAAAGCCCACCCTCTGTGTTGATGCTCTTATTTATCCTGAAGGGATCCTGGTCTTTCTATGATCAGTGGTGTTGATGGTTCCCTTTAACAAAACATGTCCTGTCTAGACTTCATGAAATTATCTTTTCATATTTTCCCCAAAACAATAAAAAGACATTGATTTATTTTCAGAATGACAAAAGTACAAAGAAAATAATTAAAAAAATAATAATAATAATAATTACCAAAATAAAAACAAATACATTTCACAAGAGTATTGCATTTTAAAGGAAATGTAAAATTTGTTGATTCGATGATAAAAAAATAAAAGACTTACTTCTCACACAGAGGATCAGCTTGGTGTTTAGAAGCTAACGTTTCATACTCTGCCAGCCCACTCTTGGGCACTTCTAAAGGTGGGCTCTTATTCATAGCAGCCATTCTTTGTAGTGAAACTTTCTGTGTACTGACCATAATACAGTTTGACGTCATAACAATACAGCTGAAAGATAACATCAGCACTTTGAATTCAGATATATTTTCTTGCTTCAAGTATAATCAATATCATTAAATTCCTCCAAAATGCCAAGGATTAATATGGAATGCAATCCATTAGAGTAAACAGAAGCCTATAAAACATTTAGCATGCTAAAGACATTAACAATGCATACATATATATGTATGTATATGTCTAGTTCTTTTTTGTGCTAAATATAAGGACATTATTTGCAAAAAGCCCCCGTTGCTCACATTTACTCCTTGATTTCTCACTTGAAGTAATCATCTTTTTTTCCCCTGCTTTTTTATAAAGACTTCTGCTGGCTCCATTGCTCTAACATCCGGGTTATATCTGTTTCGTTTTCTCTCTTGGCTCCACCTAGTCTCTATGTGACTCCACTCTGTCTGTAACCCTTTAACTCCTTCTGTCTCAATCTGTTCACAGTGCAAACCACCAGTTTTTCTCCAAACATTACTCAGATCCTGGTAGAATAAATTCAATATAAAGTTTTGTGTCTGCATGCTCTAAAATTGTTCAAGTAGCCAAGTAGCTCAAGATATACTCACAAACACAGGAATGCTTTCTTTAGAAATATCCAGTGTTTTTACAATCTTCTAAACAAGAAAGTGGTAGAGCAGGGGAAAAAAAGGTGTGGCGAATGAAAGATATCAGCAGCTAAAGGTACACAGTCAAATAAAAACTGCTGACGTTTCAATATTTATTGAAAGAATGTACAACGCTTGATTTGAAGATAGCTGGAAAGAGATTGCCGTCCCACAAATGATACAAATGACATTAAGAAAATAGCAGTCAGAAGTCATGTGCATTGTAAAGCTGCTTATTCTCCCCTGTTGTGTTTTAATTCCACTAATGAGATGGAAGTTGCAGTGGATTTATCAAGTATGGACATATTTATATACAAAATATTATTCATTATTATTATTATTTCTTTCTTTCTTTTTTTTTTTTTTTTTTACAATCTTAATGTTTTTCACTGGTAATATTGTAATTTTTTTATTTCTTAGGACCGCAGTGACCCTGACATGAATTTTGTGTATGTGAGACCCTTGTTGACTATTCCATCTTTGGATGGACTGATATGAAGAAGCTTAATTTTTGTTTTTACATCTTAATGTCACTGCTGGATTAAGTGGATTCCACATGCAAGGTGTAATTACCGTGTAGGCCAACCACAACAATCGATTTTAATGCCCGTTGGAAATGTTTTTAAATGACTCAAGAATTATAATAGAGAGATGCACAATTTTTTGGAGTAGTGTTATAATAGAGGTGGTGGAAATCATGGTCCACTAAGCCAGTCGAAGATTTCTACATTGCTGTGCTGATGGAAGGCCATAGTGTATGATTTATATCCAACCTAAACTCTCATGGAAAACTACCACCCCAAAAGGTTTCAACAAAAAAATTCAATCTGTCAAAAGAACTTGCCTTTTATTACAAGTAAAAGTGGTGAATTCATGAGATATCAGTGATCTTGTCCACTTTTGTTCTCCAGACCTGCATGATGCATCATGATGCCCTGATATAGTTTACATCAATTGAAAACGATACACGATAAATACACCAAAAATACACGATAGCCATATTTCCATGTAAATTCTATATATATTAAGGTTACAAGTGTACCACCCAAGCAACAAAAAACTTACCAATTGGTACTTTTCTAGCTCACTGCTTCATTTGTATGATGCACAGAGTTTCCCTGCTATGAAATATTGTCTCATAAGCACTGTTTTAATGTAACACATTCTAAATATGCTATGTTTCAATTAACTGTACAAATGTATACCACAATTTCGGTACAAAAGTACACTAATGTAATAACATCTATCTATCTATCTATCTATCTATCTATCTATCTATCTATCTATCTATCTATCTATCTATCTATCTATCTATCTATCTATCTATCTATCTATCTATCTATCTATCTATCTATCTATCTATCTATCTATCTATCTATCCTCTTTATAGAGACTACGAAGTATTTTCTATCTCAACACTTTTGTCCTAATAGAACATCTAACCTGGGAATGCTTGATGATTCTTGATTAAACTTTATTGCTCAGCACACTGTAATAATTTCAAACTTCATTGTAGATATTTTGATAAAGAAAAATCACAATTACACATTGCTGATAATAATAGAAACAAACTGTTTAACAGTTTGATGTTTCCCTGTTCATTTTTCAGCAAATTTTTAAATATATATTTTATAATTTGCATTAACCCATTGCTGATAATAATGAAAACTATTTATTGGTTTACTATTTTGCTATTCACCTGTTCCTTTTTAACTGCAAATCCTTTATATAGTACTATATTACATACTAATAAATAAGTCATTACCTTTTCTTTATTATTGATTTATAGGCCTACTAGTAATATGTTTTAATTAGATATTATAAACATAATGTTATAGATTACTGCTATCAACTAAGACACGTGATTATAATGGAAAATATACTTAATTACAAGAATAAAAGTGTGATAAACTGCTAAATATCCTATTTGATGATTTACCTGCTGGTTTGCTGGAGCTTTGAATTCATGTTTGCAGTGTTGATCTGCCTTTAGCAACCTCATTTCACTCTTTCTCTCTGTCCTCTTTTTTTTGTAAAGGCGTTTGGGGCAGTGGCTCCAGCCAGCAGGTCACCCTGTGAGCAGATTCTGATGCCAAACATATTTCCTATATTAAAACTGGTAATTATTATAATTATATTATAACTTCCTATAAGGGTCCCTGGTGGTCTAGTGGTTAGGATGCAACGCTCTCCCCGCTGCAACCCCAGCCACTCTTAGTGCCGGTTACAAGCCCGGATAAATGGGGAGGGTTGCGTTAGGAAGGGAATCCAGTGTAAAAACAAGTGCCAAATCAAACATGTGGATGATCCGCTGTGGCGACCCTAATGGGAGAAGCCGAAAGTTTTTTTTTAATTATAACTACCTATAGACATTATTTTACTGTTTGTTTGTTTGTTTGTTTGTTTGTTTGTTTGTTTTATTTTATTTATATATAGCTGATTTAAATTATAGATGGCAGATTAGATATATTACTCTTAATTCACTGGCTTCCAGTAGCTGCACGTATCAGATTCAAAACACTGATGTTTGCCTACAAGGCCAAAAATGGACCAGCACCATCTTACCTCAGAGACCTCATCACATCTCACACTGCACCATGCTGTCTGAGATCCTCCAGCACTGCTCGACTGGTACCACCTTCTCTCAGAATGAGAGGTAAGGATACTTCAAGGTTCTTCTCTGTTCTTCCTAAAACACTTAAACTAGCACTTTCCAAGTTTGCTTTGTAGAATTCAAGAGTTATATTTATATTAAGTTTGTAATCTTGTGTACCAGTGTAGATTTATTCTTTGCTAGAGACTCAAAGCACTTTTGTACGTCACTCTGGATAAGGGCGTCTGCTAAATGCCTGTCTGACATTATGTGGCCTGTCTGACATTTCATACTGCATATCCAAGCATGTTTTCATCTTTAATTTAAAAAAACTTTCTTTCGGCTTCTCCCACTAGGGGTCGCCACAGCGGATCATCCTGATTCGTGATCCGCATGTTCAAATTGGCACCATGTTTTTACGCTGAAAATGCATTAAAAAATGTTTACATCTTTAATTAACAAACAAAATCTAGTTCTTATAGTGCATTTTCAGTACCATCTGTGCTTTTACACAACACCGTCTTTTTTGTTTTTTGCTCTCTGACAGGTATCTCAAAAATTACTAATAATATTCTGGAAAAAAGCTACGGTTTCCTAAATGTGTAAGAAAACTGCTTGTCTCAAATTCAAATTAAATTATGATGAAAAAATCCGTCATATTTTACCTGTAGAAATGTATATTTGTGGCATTTAGCAGACGCCCTTGTCCAGAGCGAGGACAAATTAAATTTTACTACAAAGTTTTTGCCACATGGTTTATAATAAGAGAATGCTGGAAGTGGGTGGGGGCTGCCCCCTAGTGGTAACTGCTGGGGCTGCTGTTTTTAAATCCTTATGGTGTGAAGAAAAACAATTCCAGTGTCATTACACTTTTATATTCACTCGACAGCCCCAACTTAAGCATCTTCCCTGTACACCTGCTTATAATCAAAGTCTTAGAGCTAAAGAATAAATAATGTGTATTCAAAACTTCAACAGTTAGATTGCTGCAGTACAGAGATTAGGATGACCAGTCTACCATTAGCACTGAAGAAATACAGTAAAACATGAATTATTTATGAAGGTTAGAAGATTTGCCTGTACTCTGATGACAAAAAAGCTAGTTGTTTTACATATAACAATAAATGCTTCTTTCTGGAAAGTCTTTGAAATTTTGATTGCCTGCTATACGGTAATATGCTTAAAATGATTTACTATGAAATATAAGAATAGAATATAGAATAAAACCCCTGCCTTTGAAATGTATAAATTATTATTGTAATTATTATTATTATTATTATTATAATGACTTAAATAACTGAAGTTAAAAAATATAAAATTACTAGTTTATTATTATTATAAATAAGTAGAATAAGTATATAAGTAAAAGTTATAAGTTTCCCCCTTTTTTTCCTCAGTACAAGAAAAAGTTCTTCTTCATGGTAATCTCATTTAATCCAAATTCTGTCTACATTTTTCCAACATGAGCTCAGACACGTCCCGGAACATAATTCAGACTCTTAAAGCAGAACTTAATACCACAGACACGGAGCCATTGTTCCAAATGATGCTTAAATTTATAAGCTCTAGAGAGTGTTAAAGTTTTATACTTAAATTAAAACCAGACAAACAGAAAAAGACTGAAATCTACAAACGTGAGATCTACAGTGAAAGAGAGAAGCTGAGAAAGATACAGCAAGAGAGTGTGGGATGTTTCCAGTCCCTTCGCAGCTGTGCATTGAGAGGAATTCCCTTTGAGCAACAAGTGGAAAATATTCCTCACTAAGTACAAAGCAAAGTCTCTCTCCTTTAATGAAACCACAGCCGGCTGTTCTTGGATGGTGATCCTTCAGGGACATTTTTTTTAACCCAGTCTGATGATGGAGTGGTAGAATTTTTTAAAAACATACTAACACACTTTGATGCTTGATTATATATTTCACAGAAATAACATGGAAACTGTTTTCACTTTTTAACCTGCTGAGTTTATGTCGTGTAAGAAGCCGGTTTAACAAAGAAGTGGTGGAAACAGTCTGATTCTTACTAAGTGTGGTTTTCTGCACAATGATGTACAACTATGTGCTGCAGCGAAACCAATATAAGCTGTATTTAATCAAATAGTGGCTGTTAAAGCATATGTGAATCTCTTGTGCCTTTATTATTTTTCTTCACCAACGTAAGAATGAACCGTCGCCAGCATTAAACCCATGAATGAAAGGTGACAGATGTTAATAACCAAAGTAAACTTTCTAATTAGAAAACTAATTCTATGAAAATATCTGTAACATATAAGATACTATGCTGTATTATAATATTCAATATTATAATATTAGCATTTAGGCCTGAAAGAAAAAATTACAATTGTTTGTAGACCTTCTAACTTCCAAAACAGCTTTAGGATTGCTGAAGTTCCTCACATGAATTAGAAAAATATTCTACTATTCGATTTATTAATTAATTTTACTTTATATACATGAGATCCAAATCCTGTGTGTGTGTGTGTGTGTGTGTGTGTGTGTGTGTGTGTGTGTGTGTGAGAGAGAGACAGAGAAAGTGAGTGAGTGTGAGAAAGAGAGAGAGAGAGAGAGAGAGACTTCTGCATATATCATTACACTGACTCAAATATTTTTAAGAGGCACCGAATGTGTCCATAAACTCTTCTTGGCAGCAGAACTGATGCAACCTTGCTCAACAGCACCCCCTTGTGGAAAAACTATTATTTGTGGTATATTACTTGCAGAGATAAGAACAAACACTTCGATACTGAAAAGTAGATTTTTATCAAAGTATTAGTACTTTATTTCACTATTTATTTTTTACCTACGTTATTTTTTATTTTTACATAAATCAGTAACAAACCAGGCTCGATTATAGATAAATTAAATCTATTTGGTGACATGATCAATAGTTTTTCCTTCTCATTTTCTGGCTATCACGCACCACAGATGTAGGCTAACCTACATCGGCTAACAAGCAGAAGGGAGCAGGAAATATGGCTAGCATGGATGATACAGAGGAAGTCAGTGATGTAAACATGACTGAGAAGAGAGACATTCCTGATCACCTGAGCATCATCTTTTCTCTGTGTTCTATATGCTGGTTGTTCAGCCTGGATACATTAATTGAATAACATTTTTAATTCCTTTGTATTTATTTATTAATATGATGTGAGGTCCAGTTACCAGCGTGACACTAAAACAGGTAGTAGGAATTGCTACTTTTTACTTAAGTACATGTCAGAGGCCAAACTTCTTTACTTTAACTTGAGTGAAAGAAATTTTTTTTACCATAGTTTTAAAAGATAATTATGTGCACTGCTAATTGAGTGAAGGATGTGTGCACTTTTGCCATCTCTGATTACTGGAAATTTCACTTTCCACAAGAGAAATCCAAATGAAGTGTGTGTGTGTGTACTGTTGCCCACAAGCATGGCATTTGGATTGTACTGAAAGGCCAAGTTGCTAGGAGAACCTGTTCCATCGCTCAGCTTCTGTTCTAACTGAGAGCTGTATTATGATCAGGCCCGAATATCCACACAAAGCAAGGCTTATACTCTGGGGAGAAAAGGAGGGAGGGGGAGAAAATCTGAGCTACTGGACTTTTCCCATGAACCTATCGGGCAGCCAGCGTCCTTGTCATGTCTTGCTGAGCCTCTGTAGTAGGACAGGCTTGGGCTTACTGGCATGGATGCAGGAGGATTTTGGCTTCAGTCCAGACAAACACACACACACACACACACACACACACACACACACACACACACACACACACACACACACACACACACACACACACACACACACTGTCCCTAAGAGGCAGGAGATCTCATTCCGGAGGCAGCATATCTCTACTAAAAAGAACCCTGTGTATAAGAAGCTCAAGTTCTTCTAAAGACCACAATACCTTTTCCATCACTGCATTAGTTATGAAAGACAAAAAAACAAAAACTATGGCTGTAAGTCGTATGTAAAAATTTATTCATTAAAATTTATTTTGACAGGACCATATCATGACAGTGGCAATAAATACAAAAGGAGAGAATACAAAAGAAAAAGAAAGGATGCTTAAAACAAAATTATGGCACAAGTAACAAAACCACTATCAGATCGAATGAACTAAAGGGACTATAAATCTAAAAGAGGCTTTGTGATTAAACGCCGAACGCTAGCGAACGTGACGGCTTCCTGTCTGGGCATGGGAAACCTGACTAACTTTCAGGAAGAGCTAGCCCCTCCCACTATCCTTGAGCCCAGAGTCCAAGAGCACAAACAGCCAGAATGAGATGAACATCCCAAAATCATACTAAATCAAATCAAAAGACTCTGAGGGAGAGGGTAGACACTTTGCATTTCACAAATACCCAGGTTAAAATGGTCTTAAAACAGGGTTAAAAAAGAAATAAAATAAAAAACACAGAAGAACCAAATGTTCCAAACATAATTCTCAGTTATTAAGGAGAAGAGAAAAAAAAAACAATACTGATAATCTACACAGGAATAAGAATTAAGGCAACATTTTGATCCCTCTGCATCAGTTTATAAGGCCAGCAAGGAAAGAAATCTTGCTCTGTTGAAATAAGAACCAACATTTCTTTGGTTCTTATAGGATGGGGGTGGGGGGAATCTTGATCTGAACACTGCAATTCAGCAATCTAATAATCGACACCCTGGTCATAGTGGCCACGGTACTCTTCATATTGCGGCTGGTACTCATGGTGGTATTCTGCTTGGTAGTCAGCCTGGTAGTCTGTGTCGCTGACCTCGGAACCGGTGGTGCCTGTGCCCTGGCTGCCGTTTGTGTGTGTTCCGGGCTCTCCGGTTGAGGGGCAGTACTTGGGGTCGTAGATCTGCCTGCCTAGGCCATAGGCACTCATGCCCTTCTGTGAAGCAGTTTTATTGGTGCCCATCTGCAGTGAGATGGTGGAGTTGTCCATCGGCTGCAGAGCCACCTTCTGGTCAAAGATGTCTCGTCGGGTGCCAGGGGCGACCATGCCAGCCTAAAGACCCGAGAATGTCATCAATTTCAGAAATTGCAAAAAGTATATATTTTCACTATCATTACTTCATTTTTATGCACTTTAATTTTCTTCTTTCTGTCACGAGTTACTACATTTTGCATGTCTTTCCTGTTTTACTATTTCATTTTTGACCTTTTTTTCTGTTTTTTTTTTTACACTGTAAAGCACCTTGTATTGGATTTATTATTAAAACTTATAAAACCATCTCACTCTATTGGTTCATGCTACAGTGAATACACAGCTGAAACTGACCGAAACACACCTACACTAGATCAGAAGGTCATCCAGACAATGCCACAGTCATCCAGAGCATTTCAGATGTTATCTCAGGGCAATGGCTGCTTCGGTGCAACTTCTACACTATGCTCTGCTTTATTGCCTCAACAAAGCCGAGTAAATAAAACAAACCCTTTTATTCACTTGCATTAAACAGCTATTAGTAAATGACCTAGATTTTAGACCCATTTGTGTATACTCAATAAAGAGTTGTGGAATTGAACTATTGTGTAAAAAACTCACACTCTACAGTGTGAGGTAAAGTGCCACATCCTGAGAGTAAACAGCTTCTGCCTATTACAATCACGTTCTGTTTAAAGACAATATAAATAAAATCATTTCAATGTGCTTGTGGTAAACATGTGCTCAAAAGAGCACATTTAATGTGGAGCTAAGCAGCTAGTGTTCTCTCCAAACTTGTCCAGGTGGAGACACCATTCTAATGCTTACATTGGGATCAAAAATCATTTTCAGCAAAAAAAAAAAAAAAAAAAAAGACAGCGACATACCTGACTTGCTCCCTTATTGGTGCCCATCTGCAGGCTAATAGTAGTTTGGTCATATGGCTTGTCGGTCTGGGACTTTGGATCGTAAAGATGTCTTCGGGTGCCATAAGCAGTCATTCCAGCCTGACTGGCACATTTATTCGTCCCCATCTAGACAAATGTCACAGACAAACAAAACATCAAAAATGGGCAGTGAAATGAAAGTCAAATCAACAATAAATAAATTAGAGTAGAGCAATGTTACACACACACAAAAACACACACACGCACGAGTATGAGAATGCATCAACACTGTGTGCCTAAATAAACAAAGTGTGATGATGCGCCACACCTGTAACCCAATGACGCAGTTTCCAGCCTTTAACTTCTCGTCGTTGAAACTGCGTTCCTGCTTGTCTGCATACTTTACGCCGATATCAACCTTGGTGTCCAAACCTTTGGTCTTTGCCTTCAAGTCAAAAGAAAAGTGATGATACAGAGAGAGGAGAACAGATGAGAACATTGTGTGAATGGTAAAGCCCCACATGGACCAGATTGATTTTACATTGAGATGATTCTTGCAATGCATCAGTCACTTTTGGACACAAACCCTAAATGAATATAAACATATATAATGTAACTAATGAATATGTTACGTTTTTATTAGTCTAATGAACATGGACAAATATGGATTCTTTCTGCAAAGGTATATTAGTAAAACCATGCTCAACATAAAGCATGAAAATGTTGCAAAGGTCATAGGTGTTTTTCAAAAGACCTTGTTCATGTCTATTAGACACATGGGGAAAAAAAAAAGAACATAGAAATACCATGATCCCAAATACTTCTTTGCACTGGGCAATTTACAGGTAAAATTTTCAGATGACAGGGCAGCGTGTAAAAAAAAATAAAAATACTCAAATGTTTTCAATTATGGTGTTTTAAATTAAGTAAATCACCTGGACACCAAACAGAAGTTTTGCCATGTTTCCACATGGACGCTTTTAACAGTTCCTGATAAAAGTGGGCTACATACACAAACAATTTAAACATCTTTAAAAAGAAGACACTTTGAGCTTTACTGTACATTATTCAAAGTTGATATTGCTCAAAAAGAACGTTATGAATGATGTACCGTATGGTAGCTAGATAGCTGGCTAGATAGCTAGATTTGCAATCACTCCTGGAGCAATCCAGGAAAGTCATGGGTTAATAGCCACATGTATCCTGAGTTTAAATTTTAAATGATGATATCATGAAAAATTAGATTCCTACATTTATCTGAGACTATGTCTGGTTCTCTCTCCTCACCCAGCCCAAATTTTAGGACTCACAGCTGAAATGCCCTCCCTAAATTTTAATGTTACCAGTTCCTGCTAAAAATGTGCTACATACACAATTTAGATATCATTGGAAAGAAGACACTTTGAGCTTAACTGTCAATCATCTAAGTTGATATTATACAAAAAGATAAGTTATAGATGATGACACACCATGGATATACATTTCCTGCATTGAACATTATTGTTATTTCATATATAAATACATGAAATCAGACCTGGCGCGATCCAGAAAAGTACTGGGTTCAAAGCCACGTGTCTCATGAGTTTATATTTCAAATTTTACTATTTACTATCATACACTATTCATACAGTCTGCATAGAAATGAATGGCTGACCATTAAAGGCTTTTTTTATACATGTTTGTATATTGAAAGATTTGGCATTAATATTTATGGCCAGGTAGCCAGATAAGCTATTGTTTTACAGTCATGACCCCACCCCCCCATGTTACATTAACAGCTATGGGCCTGAAAAGCCAATCTGAATAGTACACAATGGTGTCAAATTATTTTAGCTATTTTTCTAAAACAAAAAATCAACCAAATGCACGTACAATAAGAAACCTTTCACGGTTATGCAATCTTTAAAAATAAACTGAAGTTGAAATTGGATACCATAATGCATCTAAAATCCTAATGTTTTGAGCAGTTTATGATGAATTTTCACCATGTGTCAAAGCCTTACCATGCTAGCCAGGGCGAGCAGCGTTGTCTGGACCTGTGTCATGTTCCCATTCTCAAACAGGTCATTGGCCTCAAATATGTCATTCGGCTTCAGGCCATATGCAAGAATGGCTTTGATAAAGTTGCCCAGGTTCTCAAGCTACATAAACAACAGAAAAGAAGATGTGTCATCATAAACAGTTGTGTTACAAGATTTACTTTGCAGGCTAGCTTACACACACTTGCAATAAAATATCTAAAACTTGCTTTTTAACTACGAACCTAGAAATACCTCACCTTATGCCAGTTGAGCTTGGAGTTGTTGATTTTCCTTACAGAGCCAGGCTGAAGTTTGTTGATCAACCTTTAAATAGTGAAAACAGTAAGTCATTCATTCATCATCAGGAACTGCTTTATCCTCTTCAGGGTCAGAGTGAATCTGGAGTTTTTCCCAGGAACACTTGGCACATATTGGGAATGAAGGCTGAATGGTATGCCAGTCCATCAACAGCATAATGCACACATATTCACACCTAGGGGCAGTTTAGAGCAACTAATTGACATTAGGGAATTTCAAAACCAAAGACGGACTGCGAGAGAAAGTGAAAGTCCACACAAAGTTAGCTAGGATTGAATGAGCGACCCTGAAGAAATAGCAGCCCAAACAATAATTCACACTGGTTTAGAAATGTGTGTTAAAGCACATGATTAAGACAACGGTTACAGCTGCAAATAATACAAGTTGGGATTGTTGTGTTCTTCCTCATAGTAAATAGGACAGAAACAACACTGCTGTGCGGCCTGAAATGTTTAGAACTACTGCAGGCTTCTGAGTTGTGCAAATGTTTATGTGGTTATCCTATTCTCCAGAGATTTTGAGGTCAAATCCCCATGATACCACAGCTGTCTGTGATGGAAAACCAGTCTGCCGAGTCATGCTAGCCAATCGGAGGCATCCGCTAGCTGATATGTAAATAATAGGCCAATTAGCAGTCTACGATATTGCATAAGCAGCAGTTTGGAAAGAACTGACTTCCTCCAAAGAAAACAGGTTGGTAGACTGTAGATGGGAATTTTCTGAGAGGAAATATAGAGATAAATGTGCAAAATATGGAAAAAAATATAATATATTTTAATTGGACATTTTAAATGTCCAACCATCAGAATTTCCAAGCATTGTGAAATATGAAAAGTTGTCCTGTACTGACTGAATGAACCATTAGTCAAAAGAAGTTAGCAACAGCTTACTCGCAAAGGATGACGCCGTCCTTCAGCCCCATCTGAAAGTTCTCTCCGATGGGCATGCCGGTGACCTCCTCGATCCAGTAGCGCAGTTCCTCCTCCTTCTGCATGTCATACTTCTGAGCGATCTGAGAAAGGACGATCACAAGCAGAGTGTTGGTGTTACGACAACTGATTCTATCATATTTGGCATTGATATGACCGTGGGGTTTTGATAGCTATTAACTCAGTCTGCATGGTTATGTTAATTTCTATAGTAACAATCTGAACAGGGATTTATGGACTGGAGAAAAAAAACAAAAACAAAAAAAAAAAAACATTGATTTGAAGAGCTCTGAAGTTCAGGGCTTAGTAACAGCCATAGTTAAAGTTGCAACTAAGTTTGCAGAAACAGGAAAGTCTATATTGTGTGGTTTATTGGTAATCTGTTAGTCTGCATTTTTTTTTAATTAGAAAAAAAAAGGGAGGCTGGTGAGTATATATACTTATCGCTGCTATAGCTTAAGTGACGAGATCTAATTTGTTTTGTGGATTACAAATTACATGTAGGGCATTTGGAAGATGTCCTTATACAGAGCAACCTACAAAGATGCTCTACAACATAACTAGAAACACATGAAAAGGTACCTCGTGCAGTCGTTTAATCAATAAAAGAATTGCAAAATCATTGGCAGGTTTAAGGGTGGTTGTTTTATAATTTTAGGATGTTCACCCAGCTGTTTTACTTCAAAGGAAATAAACACATCAGATTTGTGTTTAATGGCTGAACAATGGCTTGGTGAAACTTACGTAAAACGGGAAAAAAAAAAATTAATTTATGGCATATTTCTTTCCACGATCTTTTCCCCCCAGTGTGTGCATTTTTTTACTTTTCACTATATGTTTATTTGCTAGGAAATTAAAAAAGCTAGGTAAACAAGTTGCTGGAAATGTATAAACCAATATTTAAACACTTATACATGGTATTGAAAAACAGCTAGCATTTAGGTGGCAACATCATCTGTGCTTTATGTTATTTCTTACTTATGTCTGTATGTAATTAGTATGTACCAATGCAGCACTACCAACAACAGTTAAGTAAATTGTAAAAGGGGAAAATAGACAGCTTGCTTGATAACACCCCAAAGACAACTGTCTGCTCTCCTGGCCTTCAACCAAATGTTACGTAATTCCCCTTTTGGATTATTTGAATATCAGAATTAGGCAAAAAAACCTACAATACTGACACTAGTATTCTCAAAAAAGCCAAATGTTGTGTAAGTTTTCATTGCTGCATTAAGGTACAAGTCACAGCTCTGACAATATGGTTTAAGTTGAGTTCTATGTTCATGTGAGTGATCTGTTCCATCTCAAATCAACATCCCACACATTCAGAACATAAAACATGTGAAAAACAAGGACTCAATTTTATGTTGTGTTGGTACTGGATTTGTTGTATTGGAGTGGATTTAATTTGGTTTGATAAAGTTGCAAAACAAACAAAAAGAATATAATTTCTATTCAACCAATTCAGTCCTACTGTTTAAGTCACTGGATGTGAAATCTGTGGAAGCAAACCGTGGCATTGCTATTCCAAAAAAAAATATATGCATAAGTCTAGCGTGATAAGTATTTTTTTTTTCCATAAAACACTGACGGAGTACCAAATGAATTCCAAAAATATACATTAGGGATGTAAAATAAATAAATCAACTAATTCAGACCGGTTTTCTAAATATAAAGCAACTTAGACGTCAATAATCCAGAAACAAAACAGTCCCTGAAGTCGAGCTACTGGAGTTCAGGTTAGGAAAATGTTTTTCCTCTTTACCCCAACCATGTTTATGCAGGATCAGTGCCAAGAGCTGCACTGCATACAGGAAATTGCATTGAGAGTTGTCTGACCTCTGACCCATGGCTTTGGAGTCAGCTCTGGATGCAATTTCCACTCTTCAGAACCAATCCACAAAAGACAACAGTGTGCAAGAGTAGCATTATGGGAAAGTTATATTTAAACATTTTTATATACTTATGCCAGACATTAAAATATGTACTATACCTCTTTTAATGGAACAGTTGTTCTATACCTGCTCACACACCTGTTTCGTGATGCAGATGTGACCTTATGAGTAAGCATAGCGTTTAGAGCTAATAAATTCTAATAGCATGTTGTTTGTATTTAAAGTTTTGCGTGTCAAGCAAATGCTGACTGGTTGTGCCAGGAAGACTCAACCCAAAAAAGCTATTTTTTCCCTTAGTATTTATTTTACATTATTGCCTGGCATGTCTTAGGCTAATTTATTTGACTTTACCTCATGTAATATTTTATGTTTATTTGAATACATTCAAAACCCTCCCAATTAAGCAAAAAACTGCTTTGTTGCTGTAATGAGCGCAAAGTTTCCAACACCTTATACAGGTAATACTGGTTAAACTAAATAACGTTCTTTTTACTGCACAGCATTTAGATCTGGTGTCTTTTTTTTAATCTCTTTATTCTTTCTTTAAATAAAAATGGGAATTTAAAGTCAAATTTTTCTCTTCCTCTAGTGGTTCAGATCATATTTGATTGTATATTTTACTGTTTACAAAATTAAATAACAAAGAACCAGAAATAACCAGACAACTGAGAAAGTAGTAAGGCACAACATCCAATCAGCGACTGATCAAATATAAATGATGCATACAATATACTCAGCCAAAATACCATATTTTGGAATTACTAATCAAAAGATTGGGGTCATTAAGAGGTCGACTGAAACAGCTTAGGCAGAGCAAAGCGACAACAAGCAGCAGTGGAATTGTTGAAGGACTTCCTTTGCATGTTCAAACACATCTAACAGTCTTCCCTGCATGCTTAACAAGTATGTGCTTGAAAAGCAAAAGCAAAAATTTTCTGCATGCAGTATTGTGGTGAAGCTCAATTCAACAAGAGAACAATCATTTGCACAAAAACTTCCGCAGTAAACATCCAGAGGAAAGTGTGGCAAAACACCACCCTGCAGTTATTACATTCCCCTTTAAAAGTTTACTCACACTGGTTTAAGAATACATGATTCCAGTCAGTCATTGGTGTTGGTGAAATTTTTAGAAGATAATGATCATTACTCGGTGTGCAAGAACACTTATGGAAATGTAATGTTCAGGTCAGGACGTTTACAACATCAATTGACCAGTTAAAGAGCTTCCTGTTTGCAATAACTATTACCAAACGTAGTATGGAACAGCATGTGAGGAAGGAAACCATCACCCTTATGTTACAATAAACAAAAAACAACCATGTTTTCACAAGTCATAATGAGATGCTTTATCTGTAAAACTGATTATAACCAGAGCCTCATCATTATGGCTATGTTCCTGAAAGTTTCACACAAAAGTGCCTGGAGTTTACACTGTATGGTGCAAACAATAAAAACATCCAGTGAGCAGCAGTTCAGTGAGTATAATTACCTCATTGATGCAGGTGGTCAGAAGAGGCTAGCCAGAATGGGTCAAAACAACAGGAAGGCTACAATAACTCAAATTACCACACTCTACAAATGTGGTGAGTCATAAAGCACCTCAAAAAGTACAATACACCAACATTCAAAAGGTAGAATAGCGATAGCAACAGCACACTGCATTGGTTTCTTAGGCTACAGAGGGCACAAAAACTGGACAAGTGAATATTAAGTGTTTCATAAATAAATAAATAAAATTAAAAACAGGGTGATTTTCAAATTTCAGTAGAATTCAAGTCAAAGGGCAAAAGAGATCCTTGGTCAAATCCCAAAAAACTACATTCCTATAAGCCATTACACACAAAGCAAACAAAAATTACTTCAGCTGATCCACACTCCTGTTGCCTCACACCTTCTTGCACTAGAACAAAAGGAAACGAAGAGTACTAGAACATCCTGAGAAAAAAAAGTAGTACAGCAAACATGTGCTTAGGTTTTATGCCTTTAAGGGAAATACAATATTTCTGCACACTAAGAGGAGGTAGAAATGTTTATAATGAGAACCGAGTGGTGTTGTATTGATTCCTTTTGCATGAAAATCAACCTAACCTAAACAAGCAACAATTCGTCTCAGGAACTTTTAGTTGAACAGGTGCCAACAATGCTAAGAAGAACGCAGGGGCAGGGACATTCATAGATGGTACAAATTGATAAACACCTTTTTTCTCATAGATGTCAAAGGCACCCAGCTTCATGTTTTGAAAAAGGCAGACATCTCTGTCCCAGCCTCTCATTTTCAAATGGTACAAAAGTGACCAGAGTTGCACATTCACAGGTCAAACCACATCTAGGATGAATCAGTGTGTGAAGAAAAATGAACTGCTCCCAGAAGTGAACATCCATCTTTCCTCCCATGCCCTCTCTCTTTCAGTGATTTGCCTTTTCACCAAAAAATATATTCCTGCTTAGCTGCAGTTTCAGCTAAGACAGTAAAAACAGCAGTTTCCATCTTTACTGGCATCAGCAAAGCAGCGAAATTAAAAATAACAAAAGGTTATTTTGTAGCAGGCTCTGTTAAACATCAGTTAAAGAATTATGATAGAGATGAATGGGAGCTGAAGATTGCTCTTCAGAAGGATCACTGATCCAGCCTTTTCTTGTTTAACCGAGGTTATGGTATAACTGGATGTACCTCAGCCATGTCAGCGCAAGGCCAACAGGAAGCAGCACTTCAACAAAAGCACTCTGTTGACTAAACACTGAGGTTTCAATGTGACACGGTATAAGTAAACACCACAGGGCATTGGCATAGTGTTCACCACCCCCTTCACACTCAAGGTCTCCTGGGCTGTGGGAGAGGTGATGCGACAACAGCAGCAAAGAGAGTCCAGATGGCTGAGAATCGGGGGAAAAAAATAAAACGTTTACGTTCTTTATATAGAACAGAAAGAACCGGCAGAAAATTAATCACTGCATTGCGCTTCCTGTAATGACTAGAAAAGCCAGATCTCAAGTCTCAAATACTTAAAGTGAACACAAAAAACACTGGAATAGTGAAATACAAAAGGGAAAGACATGAGTGGACCCATGTTCTCGTCTGCCTTTCTATACTTCCCGACATGACCTCATTCAATACACACCACTGACACAGCAGGTGAAAAGCAAAATGATGGACAAAAGGCAAAGTAAACAGCTATGTTGAAATAAAGGCACACCTACATTCCAATATCGTTTTCCACACACCGTTGTAGACTTCCCATAAGCGTATTTCCTTGTGTTGTAAAATTGGACAAAGTGGTGTTTAATACCCTGTAAGTTTGATAAGTGACTGATTGAAAATAACTTTCATACAGCAGCTTTTCCTTTACATCCAAGGCACACTTTTGGTGTCTTAATCTCATTTTTAACTCTTAGTTTTTAATTAAAGCTAAAAGGCTAATGTAGCTACAAAAATTATCATCAAGCTACCAGTTTAGCATCACTAAATACACTTTTGCAGGGCACCCATGTATAAAGAGCATGCTTTGTTAGCCTGTTACAGAATCTAACATCACAAACCATCCAACATCTGAGAATTTGTACCTCATATATTAGTACACAGAAGTCTGAAGCATAGAAAAAGTCATTCTAGTTCAGCAATGAGTATTTAGAGACACAGCTTGCACAACAGTACTTAATTTTAAAAGACTTGAGTGATGTGGTGTGACGCAAGTGTGAAATTGCTAAACCATGCTAGAAGCCTCTAGTTGAATTCTAACTATAATAGCATCAGAGCGACAAAGGCAAAACTTCATAAAAGTAAACTTAGCCTCAAATGTTATCTTTTTGTTAAATGTGCTATTGTTCAATTTGGATATTGTGTATCCAACACTACCTATAAACCATCATAATAAATGGTTAGCTGGTTAATAGAATAGTATTTATCAGTTAGCCGGTCAATCTTATGTAGCACACTACACACTATCACATGTAGCAAAGCTATTTAAATCAATCAGCTTTTGGTAGTTTAATATATTTTACCTCAATATACTTTAATTCGATGATCATACACATACATTTTTAATGGGGTGGTGTTCAATTTGTCCTTCTGTTTTCAGTTAACATGAATGGTATTAGAATCTGATCTCAGCAAGTCAATGGTATAATTCTAGGCACTGAAAACAAAAGTCCTTCCAAAAGCTCTGAAATTGATTTTACACATCAAAAAGATCTGAAATCACTCAAACATGGCATGCAATATGAACTGAAAATCAATTTGAGGGACACCCATTAGATATGGGCTTTTTTTGTATAGACAATGCTGTATTGTAGTTAGTTACCCATTATTTAATACAGCCTAAGCATTATGTAGTAGTATGAGTAAAAACACTGAAAAGAAACCTCAGATCAATGTTTTGGGGATTTCAGCATAAATTTCTTATTTTAGCATTCATCTTATCCAGAGTGACTAATAATATTTAACATTATACAAATGGGCCCCACAGTGGAAGCTTGTTGGTGATAAGATTTAAACTCGTGTCTTTCCGAAGTCCAATGTCTTAACCACTGAGCACTACTCCATCAAAACCGATTAAATGGGGAAAAAAAAGATTAGTAATTGATCATCGAAATAATCTCTCATTGAAAATATACACATTGGCAATCAAAGTTATGACCATTTAAACTCTGCCTTTGCTAAAAAAAATAAAAATAAATGTTATATATGTATATATATAAATAAAATCCATTCGCCAGTACATACTGCTCCCTCATGTCCTGATGTAATGGTCAATAAACACACAGAAGGGGGGAAAATCAATGTGGTAAATACAGAAAAACTGATCTACAGTTCACAGTGACCTCTGGCCATCATGACAAAGACCACCACCGACAATCCCACAAAGGAAAAAAAATGTCCACACTCAAAAAGGTCAAAGGTTAACAGCAAAATTCTTTCCAACTTCCGCCTCTTTAAAGATGTTTGGTGTTTTGTGCTCTCCAGTAACCAAGGGATCAATCTAGTGTCTTCACATGCAGCCATCTGCATTCACACAATAGATCCTATGTGTTTGGCCTTGATTTGGTTTGTTTCGGGGGAGAAGAGGAAAAAACTGAGTGCAAGATGAATCAGGAACCTCCAGGTCAACCATCGTTTTCATCCCACTATGTTGTCAGTTTCTTTACTTTACTCAATTCTTATCAACATGGGCTTTAGTGTGAACATGCTCACAGCTGTGGTTTAATTTTAAACAAATGCTTCAGACTCAACCTACAATTTCACTCCATCCTGTATCTGTAACACCTTGTGAACACTCCAGTAGTCATTATACACACCAGATTATGACACACCTGTTTAAATTCAGCCTGCTAAAAAAACTAATATTGCTTTGCAGTACATGCTATAATCTGATATAGCCTTTAAAATATGGTGCAAATATGGAAATAGGGGAAAAATATTTAAAAAACACCACAAGGAAGTATTAAAAAGAGCCCCCAAACCCCCAAATTAACAGAGTCACTAAAAAAATCCTATCTGCATCATTTGTTTTTGAAGAAAAACCTGTTTATTAAGTAAGAAAAACAGCAAGGTATAATAAGGATAGATAGAATCTGTAATGTACAGCTAATAAATATAAATGATAAGTAGTGAAAAATGTGCAGATGCTGTTGAGCAAGTACAGTAAAAAAATACAATATCTATAGGTAAAAAGTAAATTTTCTACAAAAAAAAGTTAGTTGTTCCTTTACTTTCTCCTGTAGTTCCTATATAAATTAGTTCCTTATAGAAATTCTCACCATATCAACATGTTTAAAAAGTAACATTAGAATAAACAATATAAACCTGATTCAGCCACAGCCTTACTATAAGAACTGCTATATAAAAATAACCCGTCATACCTTCTGACTAATCAGAATCAACAATTCAACAGTGGTGTCAAATAGCCCAAGTGTTCACACAAATCAAAGTATCACCTGTAAACTCTATATGTAGCCCTAGTCAAATGACTCAATCAGCAGTTTTGAATTATTGAGTTACTTGAATGATCAGCATTTGCAAAAGAGAACAGGAAAATTTCAAGGAAAATGACTCCAAAACACATCTTAAACATATAAAATAAACTGATATTATGCCAACAGAATGACTGCTTGTTGTATTAATTTACACATTTACATACCTGAGGGAGAAAGTGATTTGGTTTCAGCTAGACGTGGCACAAGTGAGTGTGTGGTATGCAAATGAGGTTTTAGACACAGTTTTAACTAGACTTAATTGGATACATGTTAAGCATGCCAGCCTCTTTGCCCAATTGTTTGCCCAATTTGTTGAACAAATATTCATATATGACCGTGTTAATAGGATCAAGATTTGATAAGTTTAACTTGAATGGTATGTACTCCAAACTATACATGGCAACCGGATTTTTATTCCCCTAGTGAGGTAATTAGCCGAGTAGTTATAACATGAGGAAGCAAGTTAGTGTGTATATGAAGTTCAATTTAACTGCACAAACGGCAGGTTCTTGTAGTTTGCTAAATGTAATTGCATATAAAAAAATTTAAAATAAAAATCACTTAAAATATCTTTTTCTTCCCCAATTTAATTTACACAAAATAGAAGAAACTGTGAAACACACCGACTTTTGGTTGGAATTGCAGAGTCAACAGCGTATGTTAAAATGACATTAAAATTGAAATTCAACAGTTGAATTTTTTTGTCATTTTCATTATCGAGTTCTTTAGTGGAAATCTGAGTTCAGTATTTTTTATGTTTGAGATATTTCCATATTACATTAAACTTTTTCCCCATTGATTGAATTTGATTCATTAGGGGCAAGAACAATCATCTGTTAGAGACTGGAAAGTTCAACTCAGGTTAGCAAGTTAACAATGGGGCCCAATACAATGTGTGTCTCAAATATTAAAAACAGTTCAAAGAAGCACTAATACTACATGTTTAACACCTAAAATGTACATTCAGAAACTAAGCAAAAATAAATAGAAATACAGTGGCCAAACTAACATCTGTGAAACCACAATGCTAACTGTAAAAAAATCAAATAAAAAGATTTAATTGAATACCCAAACTCAATAAAGTAACACTCATATACAATCAACAGAATGCAACATGGTGCAGACAGACCAAAAAACCCATTGCATGCTTGGTTCACATTCACATGGGCTGCTGTTCACAGATGCTTCTAGACACCCTGTAATTTGGCATGAGTCATTTCCCGTTAAATCTGCTTGCATGTGATGACTGTATAGCCAATAAGAGTTCATTACACGACACCTGGCTTACAGAAGTCTCACGTAGACCAAACAACAAACACTTATAACTACAGCATGCGGCCTAGTTTGTGTAACCCGCATTGATTTAGTATTTACTGCAATCGACTGATACGTTTTGAATCCTGAAGCTACGTCCTCATTAAAATGGATTTTTATTGTGAAACATCTTTTTTCTCTAAACTTTACACACTGGGGTACTTTAAATTAAGAAAAAAAAAAAAAAAAAAAGAGGTTGAGCAGAGCTTTCCAAAAAACACACTCTGGAGTGGATCAATTTGCAAATGCTGTTTCTGCACTCTGGTTGTACGATTGACTTAAAAAAGAAAAGGAAAAAAGAAAGGAAGAAAAAAATATATATATATAATATATCAAAAATGTAAATTTTTTGTCATTATAACCATTCACACTTAATGTATGCACGTATGTAATATTACACACACATAATATATGAATTACAACGTGTTGAGATTCCTCCCCCCCCAATGGGGAAAGAACGATCACTCGCAACTGGTATTCTCTAACTCAATGTCAAGAAAAAGCGCAACTAGAAGAAAATACGTAATTACCAAAAATGAAGCAGGCCAAAGCAGTTTATGGTTTACACTGATGCAAATAGGGTCAGTAAAGTTTTTAGATATTTCAGTGTGAACCTCTGCTCAAAAATGCCATCATAGAAAGGGACGACTATTTTTCCGACTCGGATGCAGATTCAGATTAAAGTGGACGCAGCCTGAAATGATGCAGACTAAAATGAACGAGGGAGTCGATACGCGGAGTGAGACATTCTGCACATCGTGAGACGACAACTGTAGAATACAAGTGGAATCAATCCATGCAGGTTGAAATCTCTGAATAATGAATGCACCGTTTATAGTATATGGTGCTTCTGAATATCAAAGTAGTTTAGATTTGTATCTGCACTCCCACTTCCTTAAACACGACCCATGTGCGAGCGCATGCCTCAAGACGTAAATGTGGAACAGTGTGACTTTACATGCCTGAAATCAAGTTTGCCAGGAAATTACATGCTTCACATATCCATCTGAGATTTAAAAGAATTTCTCATTAACTGCGCTGTTCATTATCGATTGCGTTCAGATTACAGCACATGGCAAATTCTGTATTAGGGATCTAAATGTGACACCCAGAAGTGAAAGCAAGACAAAAACAAAACAGGGCCAACATTAACCTGGAGCTGTGGTCCCTAATCAATTATTGGCACATGCTTTTTACTGACAATCAATGCTGGTTTCTTTTTCAGCAAACAGAAAGCTCCAACCTCAAGTAAACGTGCATGCGTGCTAGAAAAACTCCACACCTGCAACATGCATTTCCCACTTCGTCACAACAAACGCAGACTTTTGCTCATTTGACTTTCAAAAAATGACAAAACTTGAGGAACAAGAGTCACTTCGGTGTTTCTCAGAATAGCACTTGCCTTTTTTTAAATGGTCTCAATACGAGTAATCCATCTATCTAGGGAAACACGGTAAAAACTAGCGGTAAGAATGACTCGATTCTAAGAATGTGTGTGCAAAACCAAGCTAACTTCCCCAGCATCAGTTGACAATGACACCCTTTGAGCCATTATCATATGGGGAAACTCTAGAAGTGGCAACTTCTTTAAAAAAAAAAAAAAAAAAAAAAAAAAACAAACAAAAAAGAAAAAAGGGTGCTGGGTCCTGTATGTAGTTGACATGATCACTTTTAGAGAAGGGAAAGAAAAAGGGTGAGCTCACTTCCTGGAGGCTTATGGCCACAGCCACAAAAAGTTGCTTCCATTTTGCTTGAACTACAGTATACTCGAGCTCAAAATGGCAAAGTAACAACTGTAGGAGATTTTCCCTTTTCCCTTTCAATTCTTCCATTTCTGCCTTTAAGCTTTATAGGTAAACTTGCAGAAAACTTCTTACCAAAAGAAGAATCAACACTGCTCAATCTACAGCTTGAGCTTCAAACAGTTGATGAGTAATTAAACATTTTGTGACCCAGGGCATGTTTCATCTTGAATTTTACATCAAATATTTAAGAGAATTTTCATATTTCTAGCTTTTCCTTTGATAAATACTTCACTTGAGCCATTGTAAATGATTAAAAGTATAATATTTGGGTTCTACATTGGCCCAAAAGCATACGTCAAACACTAAGCAAAAAAAAAAAGGTGCATAACACATGCATGCATAATTCATACATCATTATGCAAAAGTAGCTGAAGCATGGAGGTGTTGACATTTCAAACATGCTGTGCTGAACAGGTTCCTTCACCTAGTCTGCTCTATTTCTTCTCATCAACAACTGGGCAGCCTCCACCCCAGTGTGTCTGAGAAAAGCCTTGTAACCACTTTCTGAACAAAATTGCATATTATTATGCATTGCACCCTTTTTTCCATGCCCTCAAGCTTGAACCTCCTCAGACATTCTGCCCTCCAAACATTATTGATCATTATAATGCATGCCCTGTTTGATTCATTCACCCCATTATTAATGCAAGCCTAGGCTTTGACCTGGATTGGACTTTCACGAATTCGTCACAAATAAACGCACGTGCTCTTCGACTACAATGCATTCGTGGCAGAAAGACTCCTGAGGTTTTTTTTTTTTTTTTTTTTTTTTTTTTAAACGTGCGTTCGATTTAATCGGAAATCACGACTTTAAATCGTACACCGAGTTCATCATTGTCTTGTGTAGGTCTAATAACGTGTATATGATCATGCACGAAAAAAAGTTTTACACGCAGTGTGCATCTGTACTTTTTTTTCCAGAACCTTCTCAGAAACGCGTGAGTTGATGAAGAGAGGGATAGAGGAGAAAAAAAAAGAAAGAAGTGATGGGCAGGACAAAGAGAGAAGCAACGAAGCAAAAAAAAGAGTCCCACCAAAAGATTCGATCAGAACTTTGATGTTGAAGCCGAAAGCGGCTTCGAATATTCGATTATCGCAGTATTCGAGCATTGCATAGCAATCAAACGCGAGGAGATGAAAGAGATGAAAGCGGCCGATGAAACAAAGTAACAAACAATTCCACTTCAAACAAACAAACAAGCAGTAAAGCAGTTCTCCGAGGCTCACCTTGCTCCTAACTTCAGCCGACAATCCGTACGCGGGTCCTTTGTTGAACTGGGCCATTGTGTGTGTGTTTTCGGGGTGGATGGTGGATGGATTCTGAGCTAGAAGTTTGCTTTAATATTTGAAGAAGATCCTCATCAGCACGACGCCGCGCGGGAGAAATAGGCTACGTGAGTCTGGGCTGGGCGGCGTGGCTCTACCTCCTACCCCAGAGAAGGCATCTAATATGGAAGGCCAAAGAGTTCAAAATGTATTCAAATGTGGGGAGATTAGATCTCCAACTCTCCTGCTTTGTACTCTTGAAATATACAATTGTTCCTGTATCCAATGACGCATCGAACCAGCAGGCTTCTCATTTATTTTGAATTTTATTTGAATTCCTTTAAAAAAAATGTTTTCGAAGAGATGGTGTGATGCTAATCTGTTTTTTCTTCATCTTGGATTTTTTTTAAGAGTTTACACTGTGACGTGTCGATCTTCTATTGTTCATGCGTTTTAGTGAAACTAAAATTTGTCACAACACCAAACTGAAACATAATGCTCTGGTCACGTCGGTCTCCAGAATTATCTGGTCTCCAGCATCTGGATGTGTTGGTCTTCAGAATGCTCTGGTCTCCAGCATTTGGATGTGTTGGAAGCAGGAGAAATGGCCAAGCATGAGAATCTAAGTGACTTTAAAATGATTTCTTTGACAAATGATAGCTAGATGATAAATAAAAAAATGCAAGGGGTGTTCCAGTATACATAGGTTGAAACATAGCAAACTGATGGAGGCAGTGTGATGCTCGGGGTGAATACTTGGGTCCTGACATTCATGAATAGTGTTACTGCAATGTGTACCAACTACCTAAACTACCATTGTTACAAACCGAGTACATTCTGTCCTGGCAATAGTATTCCCTAATAACAGTAGCCTCTTTCAGAAGGATAACACGCCCTGCCACACTATAAAAAGTGTTAATGAATGAATGCAAGGAAAAGCATAAACATCAGTTCAAGTTGTTGGACCAATGCTCGATGTAGTTTAAGATGAACTAGTCTGGTCCATGGAGGCCATAACTCCCCACCTACCCAATTTGAAGATCTGCTGCTTATATATTTTAGTTCAGGAAAATATTTGCAGTCCTCTGAAACAGATAAAAAATAAAATGTTAAATGTTATATATGCTTATGTAGCTACACATATAATCTGTTATTCACACAAAAACAGATGGGTATATAATCATACTGGTAAGCATACTTGGTAATAAAGCTATTTCTGATTTTTATTCAAGAACCCTTAGTGCTTGCTTATTTAGCAAGCATAGCTGTTCAACCAGTTTATGAAGTGAAACAATTTTGCTGTTGTTCTCAACTCTGGAACATATTGTGGTCATCAATTTTGTCTGGAATAAACAAATGGTCCAGGTAACAACATCATGTGTTTGTTCAATAAATATTCATTGGGAATTTTTGTTTATCAGTCATATCGCATTGGTACCCCGTGTAAAATGGTATACATGTAAACCCTATAATAATGGTTTGCTTAAGATGGTTTGTTTTTGTTTTGCAAATAAGTAATAAAGGCAATTTAGCCTAGTCATCGACCTGATTTGTGTGTTGCATGTGCTTACAGCAGTGACAAATATTTTCACATGGACAAATTGTTTTTTTTTTCAGCTATTTTGACCCTTTTTGACTTCCATGAACATAGGCTTCTTGTTCATCTGCTGGGTGGTTGAGGTTTGGACATGATTGCTTCCAATTACAAGTCAGATGGAAAAGCCATGCAAGTTTTTGGACATTTTGCTAAGGTTATAACTACTAATAGTAGCCATACCATTTTTCAACAAATGTACTGAAAAATCATATATTTTAACTGTTACTATACTGATCTGAAAATATAATGGTTCAAGAAACTAGGCCACTCATAATACTAAAATAATTTAGGTTTTTGTTAAACTATGTTACATAAAAGCACATATTGTTTTCCATGTTTCAAGATTGGACTAACCTTAGACTAAAACTAAGTCTAAAAAAAGTATATAAAATAATTAATCACAACATGTAGAACATCATCTCCAAACAAAGTATTTTCTAAAATTAGTAAGAGGTTGAGGCCACGATTTCAGAACACTTTCTTCTTCCAGGATATCCTGAACATGAAGCTGACAGAAGTCTTGCATTTTTCCTCTTTGCTTCCCGAAACCCTAGCACAGCTATCAGGGGACGTGGGACCATAAACAGGAAACGGCCAGGAACGACTTTCTGAAAATTACACCAGTTGCAAGATTCGGTGAACTAAAAGCCACATAAAGTATACTGTAGTGTGTTCTTAAAGATAACACTTTATGTGAACATACTTGTGAGGAGCTAAGTGATTATTTATTTTATAAGAAAGACATTTCATGTTTTACTTTTAGGGTTAATACGTTGGATAATTTATCAGATCAAGTCAGAGTTCAGGAATCTTCTCAGTATAAAACTAGCCAAAAGAACTGTTGCATAAAAACACATTTATCACAATAGCAAATACAATTATCTCAACATATAACTAACCATGACCAAGGCAAATGTGTATATATAATTTATATATATATATATATATATATATATATATATATATATACAGTACAGACCAAAAGTTTGGACACACCTTCTCATTCAAAGAGTTTTCTTTATTTTCATGACTATGAAAATTGTAGATTCACACTGAAGGCATCAAACCTATGAATTAACAGGTGGAATTATATATGGAATTATATACATAACAAAAAAGTGTGAAACAACTGAAAAATGTCATATTCTAGGTTCTTCAAAGTAGCCACCTTTTGCTTTGATTACTGCTTTGCACACTCTTGGCATTCTCTTGATGAGCTTCAAGAGTTAGTCACCTGAAATGGTCTTCCAACAGTCTTGAAGGAGTTCCCCGAGAGATGCTTGGCACTTGTTGGCCCTTTTGCCTTCACTCTGCGGTCCAGCTCACCCCTAAACCATCTCGATTGGGTTCAGGTCCGGTGACTGTGGAGGCCAGGTCATCTGGCGCAGCACCCCATCACTCTCCTTCTTGGTCAAATAGCCCTTGATGCCTTCAGTGTGACTCTACAATTTTCATAGTCATGAAAATAAAGAAAACTCTTTGAATGAGAAGGTGTGTCCAAACTTTTGGTCTGTACTGTATATATATATATATATATATATATATATATATATATATATATATATATATATATATATATATATAATAAAATAAATGGACAGTGCATCACCCAATTTGGCAATTTATTCAATATCTGTGTCTTTTTGTTTCTCCTTGTGACTGGACTGCATGAAACTTCAGGCACTTTAGATAATGGCACCTACCAAATAAACAGATTTAAATGCAAATGCTGCAGAGTTTAACTTTTTAATCCAATAAAAATATAATGCCATAAATTTTCATGTTTCATTAAAAACTCAGTCATCAGAAACCTTTTCATATAACTATCATGTGATCTCGACAATTATAAAATGATGGAGCCAGTGGAGAAAATCAGGATTTACTAGCTTGCTAAATGTGAACACTGTGAACAATGCAGTTCAAACCTGAGAAAGAATAGATTGTTTGAAGAAAATGGGGAAATGAAATGTATGTTCTCAAGGAGTCTCAAGGGGGGTTACTTCCCTGTTTGGAGAATTGGCCCAGTCAAAAGCAAAACATAACTGAAAAACAAAACTGAAAGAAATAAATGATGAAATTAGACAGGAATATGCTAGGGGTTCAAGATGAAAGTAGTATTAAGTATTATAATTAGTGTATTCAGTTATCCCGAGAGGATTTTGTCTTTTACTAAATGAATAAGACCAATAACAATTGAATTCATTAATCTAACCATATATATATATATTCTAATCTTCTCTCTCAACCTTCAGGACTCCAAAATAGGGTAAAGTATGATTAGTAAGACTCTACCCATGCTCATAAGCAATTGCAGATTGAACAAAACATTTGTTTGAGAGCGCTCATGAATGTTTGTATTAGATACTTTCCTATTTGTCTGCGTTGTATAGTATACAAGTGATACTGAATCATACACAATGCAGGTTTAACATTGTTGTCATCAAAACAAACAAAAATGGAGGCTATTACCGTACCTAAAATTAATGTAACAGACACTCAGTGGTAATTATTTCTGCATTACAGTGTGAACTGTAAACTTTAAGGAGGCAGAGTAAAAACGTTAGTGTGGCCAAAACATGTGTTTTCCATGTTGGTGTGAAAAAGTGTAATTTTTTGAATGGTTTATAATTTTTTTTTTTTTACATTCCACTGGGAAACCAGTTTCAGATGAAAATAAAAAAATCTATGGACAAGATTACAAAAAAATCATGTGGACCCCCAACATTTAGCCAAACCAAGACAGACATGTTGACTGTCTATGGAATGCTTCTATTTTACTGCCATTCAAATTCAATCATACAGGTTCTAGCACAGGCAGCATATTGAGCTTTTTTGTGGGAATACCGAAAGTCGGGCTGGTGCTGGATTTATTTTGATTTTGTGTAACTAAAAAAAACAATTAAACATCACAAAACATTGCAGGTAAGAAAATGACCAAAGTGTTATTGTCAATTCCCAATGCAATAAGTCTTTTGCAAGCAGTATTTACCATCTAATAAATAATAAATTAAATATAGAGTTGTGTATTTGCGTGTGTTTATGCATGTTTTTGCTTATGTACTTTTTTGGCCTTTTTTTCCCCATTGTTCCTCACCCTCCTCCATGCAAATTCTTTAGTTTTCATGCAGGGCATCCTGTTTTAGTTGTGGTTGAGTTGGACTAAAATTAAAGGATTAATTCTCATGTGCAAGCAGTTCTTTCATTTTCCTTCCTCTTATTCTGATCAGTGAGTGGGAAGGTGCAATAGAAATAATCCTTTTTTGATTATCTTTTTTTATTATTGTTATTTTAACACATCAAAATTAATAAAGTCTTAAACTAACTTTTATGGTGCCTTGGAATAAATATGCCATAAGTGTATGTGTTAAATACAGCAAGTGCTTTTAAAACAATCTCAGGAGTTTCCCTAGCCAAATAAAGTGCATCTGGAAAGTAGCGCTTCACTTTTTCCACATTTTGTTACAGCCTTATTCCGGAGTTGATTAAATTAATTATTTTCCTCAAAATTTTACACACAATACCCTATAATGACAATATGAAAGACGTTTGTTTAAAATCTTTTCCATTTTATATATATATATATATATATATATATATATATATATATATATATATATATATATATATATATATATATATATACAGGAGTGCAGAATTATTAGGCAAATGAGTATTTTGACCACATCATCCTCGTTATGCATGTTGTCTTACTCCAAGCTGTATAGGCTGGAAAGCCTACTACCAATTAAGCATATTAGGTGATGTGCATCTCTGTAATGAGAAGGTGTGGTCTAATGACATCAACACCCTATATCAGGTGTGCATAATTATTAGGCAACTTCCTTTCCTTTGGCAAATGGGTCAAAAGAAGGACTTGACAGGCTCAGAAAAGGAGGGATGCAGCAGTCTTAAAATAGCCAAGCTTCTGAAGCGTGATCATCGAACAATCAAGCGTTTCATTCAAAATAGTCGACAGGGTCGCAAGAAGCGTGTGGAAAACCAAGGCGCAAAATAACTGCCCGTGAACTGAGAAAAGTCAAGCGTGCAGCTGCCAAGATGCCACTTGCCACCAGTTTGGCCATATTTCAGAGCTGCAACATCACTGAGTGCCCAAAAGCACAAGGTGTGCAATACTCAGAGACATGGCCAAGGTAAGAAAGGCAGAAAGTCGACCACCACTGAACAAGACACACAAGCTGAAACGTCAAGACTGGGCCAAGAAATATCTCAAGACTGATTTTTCTAAGGTTTTATGGACTGATGAAATGAGAGTGAGTCTTGATGGGCCAGATGGATGGGCCCGTGGCTGGATTGGTAAAGGGCAGAGAGCTCCAGTCCGACTCAGACGCCAGCAAGGTGGAGGTGGAGTACTGGTTTGGGCTGGTATCATCAAAGATGAGCTTGTGGGGCCTTTTCGGGTTGAGGATGGAGTCAAGCTGAACTCCCAGTCCTACTGCCAGTTTCTGGAAGACACCTTCTTCAAGCAGTGGTACAGGAAGAAGTCTGCATCCTTCAAGAAAACATGATTTTCATGCAGGACAATGCTCCATCACACACGCCCAAGTACTCCACAGCGTGGCTGGCAAGAAAGGGTATAAAAGAAGAAAATCTAATGATATGGCCTCCTTGTTCACCTGATCTGAACCCCATTGAGAACCTGTGGTCCATCATCAAATGTGCGATTTACAAGGAGGGAAAACAGTACAC
This sequence comes from Silurus meridionalis, assembly GCF_014805685.1. NCBI lineage: Eukaryota > Metazoa > Chordata > Actinopteri > Siluriformes > Siluridae > Silurus > Silurus meridionalis. Next base: position 18,508,641 of record NC_060895.1, on the reverse strand, counting down.
CTCTCTGAACAGTGTCTGGGAGGTTGTGGTTGCTGCTGCACGCAATGTTGATGGTGAACAGATCAAAACACTGACAGAATCCATGGATGGCAGGCTTTTGAGTGTCCTTGCAAAGAAAGGTGGCTATATTGGTCACTGATTTGTTTTTGTTTGGTTTTGAATGTCAGAAATGTATATTTGTGAATGTTGAGATGTTATATTGGTTTCACTGGTAAAAATAAATAATTGAAATGGGTATGAATTTGTTTTTGTTGTTGCCTAATAATTATGCACAGTAATAGTCACCTGCACACACAGATATCCCCTAAAATAGCTAAAACTAAAAACTACTTCCAAAAATATTCAGCTTTTGATATTAATGAGTTTTTTGTGTTCATTGAGAACATGGTTGTTGTTCAAATTAAATCCTCAAATAAAATTAATCCTCAAAAATACAACTTGCCTAATAATTCTGCACTCCCTGTACAAATATAAAAAGAAATAAATCTTTGCAGAACCCATCAGGTTGGATGGGGAGCGTTGGTGCACAGCCATTTTCAGATCTCTCTAGAGATGTTCGATCGGGTTCAAGTCTGGGCTCTGGCTAGGCCACTTAAGGACATTCACAATGTTGTCCCATAGCCACTCCTTTATTATCTTGGCTGTGTGCTTAGGGTTGTTGTCCTGTTGAAAGATGAACCGTCGCCACAGTCTGAGGTCCAGAGCGCTCTGGAGCAGGTTTACATCAGGGATGTCTCTGTACATTGCTGCATTTATCTGACTGGTCTCCCAGTTCGTGCGCTGAAACACATCCCCACAGCATGATGCTGCCACCACCATGTTTCACTGTTGAGATGGTATTGGCCAGGAGACGAGTGGTGCCTGTTTACCTCCAGACATAACTCTTGGCATTCGGGCCAAAAAGTTCAATCTTTGTTTCTGAGTGTTTTTTGGAAAACTCCAGGCAGGCTGTCAGTTGCCTTTTACCAAGGAGTGACCTCCATCAGGCCAGTCTACCATATAGGCCTGATTGGTGGAGTGCTGCATAGATGGTTGTTTTTCTAGAAGGTTTTCCTCTCTCCACAGAGAAGCAGTGGAGCTCTTTCAGAGTGACCATTGGTTTCTTGGTCACCTCCCTGACTAAGGCCCTTCTCTCGTGATCACTAGGTTTGGCTGGCTGGCTGGCTCTATGAAGAGTCCTCATGGTTCCAAATTTCTTCCATTTACAGATGATGAAGGCCACTGTGCTCATTGGGACTTTCAATGCTGCAGAAATTTTTTTGTACCCTTCCCCAGAACTGTGGCTCGATGCAGTCCTGTCTAGGAGGTCTACAGACAATTAAATTCCTTGGACTTTGTGGCTTGGTTTGTGCTCTGACATGCACTGTAACTGTGGGGCCTTATACAGACAGGTGTGTGCCTTTCCAAATCATGTTCAATCAACTGAATTTACCACAGATGGACTCCATCTCAAGGATGATCCGTGGAAACAGGATGCACCTGAGCTCAATGTTGAGTGTCATGGAAAAAGCTATGAATACTTATGTACATGTGATTTTCTTTTTGTTTTGTATTTTATTTAATTTGCTAAGATTTTAAACAAACTTCTTTCACATTGTCATTATGGGGTATTTTTTGTAGAACTTTGAGGCTGTAACATAACAAAATGTGGAAAAAGTGAAGCTGTGAATACTCTCTGGATGCACTGTAATTGATCTCTATTCCTATAAATATGTAAGAAAATGCTAATTATAGCTTGTATAGTTAATGTTTACAATTGTAAATGTCTTGTCATTGGCCATAAGCAGAGGATGATTTTATAGATTGTCCAGCGTTTTGATTTTCCCCGACTCCTATAGTGTTACGCCTGTCAGCAGTAATCCACACTGCTGGAGGGCAGTTCAAATCTGACAAGGTCACTCTGGTTCTTGTATCACTGCCCAGTCCATCATTATTTCTCATTATTGAGATATTGGCATATGCTTTCAGTAGACAGGCTACATGGACACAGATTTGCATTAAAGCAATGTGCATTGTTATAAGACCACTTAATCTTGAGAATGTTGCTTTTCACAGATTTCGATGTGTTTCAGATTATTCTAAAGATGTGACATTGAGGTACATCTGTGTAGCATTAGGATAGCAGTGAAAGTCAGTAGATGTAGATAATAATTGGCAGTGGTCCAAGCTCTGAGTCTTAGGAAACCCTTTGAGTGACACTGGAGGCGGTAGAAGTGTAGCCAAAGAGGATAACAGTGTACTATTGATCATTTAAAAGCAGATCTAGAACTAAGCAATGAACACCCAATTCCCAAAGCTTGAACAGCTGAACAATAATACATAATACACTATTTAATCTAGTAGTAGATAATAGTAATAGATAATTAATAATATTTAGTCGGTGTACAACAAGCTGAAAAACGTGTTTGGTGTCTGAAATTGATTCTTTTACAAAATCACTTATTCATTTTAATTTGTGTAATGACACATGTACTTGTGATTTTAGACCCAGTGAGATTCATTGTAATGTACAAACATGAACGAAACTCCCCAATTTCGCTGTAACATAAGGCAGCAGCTATACAGGGAAACCAGAATTAATGTTGCTTTTAAGGGCAAGTTGACATCAATCCAAATGTATAACACAATTCACTGCTAATCTGAAGCCGTTCCTGCGAATACAGGTATGAGCTGGGAATACATACTCGAAGGGACACCACTCTGTAACACTTAATCAATCCAATTCATATATTGTTTTTTTTTTTTTTGATAGATGGAGAAAACCAAAGAACCCAGAGGAAATGGACATGGACAAAAGAAGGAACTCAGCACAGGGATTAAGCTGATCTTTTTTCAGACTAAATTAGGGATGTTAGTGTACATGATAACTACTCATAGGGTTGTGGAATTTATTATGACCAAATACACACTTAGGAAATGTGTCAGATAAATCTAGTGTTGTAAAGGATAAAAAGAATATATTAAAACATACTTAACCTGCATGATTTAACTGTTAAGATCACCTTCAGAATTAAGCCTGTCTGGTATATTTCTTCCTCTGACAATATATATTATGCTAGTTGTTTGTATTCCACTCCACTTCACGTGCGTCTACCAAAGCGATTGGTCATTTCACTGTAAAAGAAGGATACAGCAATATGAGAACTGGTTGTCCGATAGCACTGTGTCAGCAGATATGCAAAAGGAGCTCCTTGCCGGGCATTTGGCAGCAGAGAGGTACTGCGGCAGCACGTGGGACGAGTGATGCTTTTCACCCAGCTGCAAATCTGAAACCAGGAAATAGTGCTTTTTTTACAGCACAAAGCATGATGTAGCCAAATGAGGGATTTACTGCATGCTGGAGTCAGAATAGAGGTGTGTATAGATGCTTTCTTTCCTCTATCCTGTGCTGTCTCCGTCCCTCTCTTACACTTCCTCTCTCTGCAGGACGAGGTGGCTATGGAGCCTCTGAGCATCTCTGTGGTGTTGATTTTTCTCAGCAGTTTCCTCCTCTCTCAGTGGATCTTTCACATTGCATGTCCATGGATGTCTGAGCGCCTCATTCCAGCTTTTCTCACATTTACACACAGGCAGAAGACAGAGTGGAGCTCTAGGTGAATATTTTTTATTAGTCTATTGTGCATGTGTAATATAAGAATGTAAAACCAGGTGTATTTGTGTAAGATAGTATCATTTTATGTCCATGTTTTATTTGCAGCATATAATAATATTAAACGCTCACACGTGCATCCCAAACAGGGCTGTCTCCACTGTACATGCTTTGGTGGTGGGATTTTTTTGTCTCTACATATTAATTTTTGATGAAGCTGTCAAGAAAGACACCATTTGGTAAGAGTTTGATTGTGAAATAATGTATGTTGTATTATAAATTGTAAATTTGTTCATAACTGTGCATTGATAGTTGTACTTGTCTTATCAAGGGGTGATCCAACACTGGTGAAACTGAATGTGGGCATAACCACAGGCTACCTCATCTCAGGTAAGGATCTTTAAAGCTATTTAATATATTTGTGCCACAAACACAGGTCATGTCTTTACTGGACATTTGTAAAGTATTTATATTGTATATTAATAATGTACATATATGCCAAACTACATCAGTAAACACTTTTAGAGATGTACCTAAAGAGTGAATTTCTGGTTTAAATCCCTGAAATAGGTTGTGACAGTTCCAGTTGATTACTTTTGACTGGCTTACAAGTCCTCATACAGTACATCTGGTTATTACTGTGTCAAATAATATCTATTTCTTGCAATGTCTTGTCACTTGCATTAATAATTCATGCTGCAATAGGATTACTCAATCAAGATTCCTCATGTTTCTGTTTAAAAGCCACCTAGCTACACATTTTCTTTTACACATTCACACATTTAAACACATTGAAGGCTATTTTTTTTTAGTAGAAATGCTTTATTAACGTTATTAATGCAGCAAGAGTGATTGACCAAAGATGCTATTTCAACAATAATAAGACAAATTTTGATTATGACCACTGCTTTTAATATCTGACTACTAATACTGTATACTTTATCACATTATAATCGGTTTTCACTTTAACAATTGTAAAAACCATGCAGTGATTTATATTTAGCCTATTTCCTATTTCCCTTCAAAATAAATGTCTGGCTTAAAAACATTTCTATAGATGTTAAATGTTGTTGGGGACAAACTTCTAAAAGAACCAGAAACTGTGTAGTGATCTAACAAATGCTGAACAATGTCAGTGGTAGCAACTTCTACCTTTTTAAATGTAAATATTGAAGGCATCATCCACAGGTTAAATTATGTCTTTTGACCTGGTCTATCCAAATCAAGATACATTATGCTGTCATGTACAGGTAAAAATTAAACAACCATTGAGGACAAATATAATTTAAAATATGGAATAAAACCAAAATATTACCGAGCTAGTATTTAAAAATGTTAAATCAAGACATCTTAAAGGTTTCATAGTTTGGAACCCTCACTGGAGCCCTAAAAGAGTTCCTGTTTAGGAAGCTAAAACTCCTTTCCATTCAAAGAACCACATAGTAACCCTTCCTGCTGCATATACATTTTTTAATTAACAGCAAGAAGTTCATGGAAAGATTCATGTTGCATACTGGAAGTACATATACTGCTTTCGGGTGGGGTTTAGTATGAGATGTATGGTCAGTATGCCAATGTGTCACATCCACCCTGATCCCATCTCTGTTCCCTCACCATACCCTCCTACATTCCACACATTCTTTCCTTTTTGTGGACAGTACTTCTTGTTCTCGTTTACTCTTGCTATGATAGTTATTTGTTTCATCTGTGTGCTTGTAAGTCCTTGAAATTCTGTATATTTAAGACCTTTTGGTGTCCTGGTATGTTGGTGATCAGTTCCATGTGTAAAGCTGAGCAATGGATTTCCAAGTTATGCTATCTATCTATCTATCTATCTATGTATCACTGCCCAGTCCATCATTATTTCTCATTATTGAGATATTGGCATATGCTTTCAGTAGACAGGCTACATGGACACAGATTTGCATTAAAGCAATGTGCATTGTTATAAGACCACTTAATCTTGAGAATGTTGCTTTTCACAGATTTCGATGTGTTTCAGATTATTCTAAAGATGTGACATTGAGGTACATCTGTGTAGCATTAGGATAGCAGTGAAAGTCAGTAGATGTAGATAATAATTGGCAGTGGTCCAAGCTCTGAGTCTTAGGAAACCCTTTGAGTGACACTGGAGGCGGTAGAAGTGTAGCCAAAGAGGATAACAGTGTACTATTGATCATTTAAAAGCAGATCTAGAACTAAGCAATGAACACCCAATTCCCAAAGCTTGAACAGCTGAACAATAATACATAATACACTATTTAATCTAGTAGTAGATAATAGTAATAGATAATTAATAATATTTAGTCGGTGTACAACAAGCTGAAAAACGTGTTTGGTGTCTGAAATTGATTCTTTTACAAAATCACTTATTCATTTTAATTTGTGTAATGACACATGTACTTGTGATTTTAGACCCAGTGAGATTCATTGTAATGTACAAACATGAACGAAACTCCCCAATTTCGCTGTAACATAAGGCAGCAGCTATACAGGGAAACCAGAATTAATGTTGCTTTTAAGGGCAAGTTGACATCAATCCAAATGTATAACACAATTCACTGCTAATCTGAAGCCGTTCCTGCGAATACAGGTATGAGCTGGGAATACATACTCGAAGGGACACCACTCTGTAACACTTAATCAATCCAATTCATATATTGTTTTTTTTTTTTTTGATAGATGGAGAAAACCAAAGAACCCAGAGGAAATGGACATGGACAAAAGAAGGAACTCAGCACAGGGATTAAGCTGATCTTTTTTCAGACTAAATTAGGGATGTTAGTGTACATGATAACTACTCATAGGGTTGTGGAATTTATTATGACCAAATACACACTTAGGAAATGTGTCAGATAAATCTAGTGTTGTAAAGGATAAAAAGAATATATTAAAACATACTTAACCTGCATGATTTAACTGTTAAGATCACCTTCAGAATTAAGCCTGTCTGGTATATTTCTTCCTCTGACAATATATATTATGCTAGTTGTTTGTATTCCACTCCACTTCACGTGCGTCTACCAAAGCGATTGGTCATTTCACTGTAAAAGAAGGATACAGCAATATGAGAACTGGTTGTCCGATAGCACTGTGTCAGCAGATATGCAAAAGGAGCTCCTTGCCGGGCATTTGGCAGCAGAGAGGTACTGCGGCAGCACGTGGGACGAGTGATGCTTTTCACCCAGCTGCAAATCTGAAACCAGGAAATAGTGCTTTTTTTACAGCACAAAGCATGATGTAGCCAAATGAGGGATTTACTGCATGCTGGAGTCAGAATAGAGGTGTGTATAGATGCTTTCTTTCCTCTATCCTGTGCTGTCTCCGTCCTCTCTTACACTTCCTCTCTCTGCAGGACGAGGTGGCTATGGAGCCTCTGAGCATCTCTGTGGTGTTGATTTTTCTCAGCAGTTTCCTCCTCTCTCAGTGGATCTTTCACATTGCATGTCCATGGATGTCTGAGCGCCTCATTCCAGCTTTTCTCACATTTACACACAGGCAGAAGACAGAGTGGAGCTCTAGGTGAATATTTTTTATTAGTCTATTGTGCATGTGTAATATAAGAATGTAAAACCAGGTGTATTTGTGTAAGATAGTATCATTTTATGTCCATGTTTTATTTGCAGCATATAATAATATTAAACGCTCACACGTGCATCCCAAACAGGGCTGTCTCCACTGTACATGCTTTGGTGGTGGGATTTTTTTGTCTCTACATATTAATTTTTGATGAAGCTGTCAAGAAAGACACCATTTGGTAAGAGTTTGATTGTGAAATAATGTATGTTGTATTATAAATTGTAAATTTGTTCATAACTGTGCATTGATAGTTGTACTTGTCTTATCAAGGGTGATCCAACACTGGTGAAACTGAATGTGGCATAACCACAGGCTACCTCATCTCAGGTAAGGATCTTTAAAGCTATTTAAAATATTTGTGCCACAAACACAGGTCATGTCTTTACTGGACATTTGTAAAGTATTTATATTGTATATTAATAATGTACATATATGCCAAACTACATCAGTAAACACTTTTAGAGATGTACCTAAAGAGTGAATTTCTGGTTTAAATCCCTGAAATAGGTTGTGACAGTTCCAGTTGATTACTTTTGACTGGCTTACAAGTCCTCATACAGTACATCTGGTTATTACTGTGTCAAATAATATTTCTTGCAATGTCTTGTCACTTGCATTAATAATTCATGCTGCAATAGGATTACTCAATCAAGATTCTTCATGTTTCTGTTTAAAAGCCACCTAGCTACACATTTTCTTTTACACATTCACACATTTAAACACATTGAAGGCTAATTTTTTTTAGTAGAAATGCTTTATTAACGTTATTAATGCAGCAAGAGTGATTGACCAAAGATGCTATTTCAACAATAATAAGACAAATTTTGATTATGACCACTGCTTTTAATATCTGACTACTAATACTGTATACTTTATCACATTATAATCGGTTTTCACTTTAACAATTGTAAAAACCATGCAGTGATTTATATTTAGCCTATTTCCTATTTCCCTTCAAAATAAATGTCTGGCTTAAAAACATTTCTATAGATGTTAAATGTTGTTGGGGACAAACTTCTAAGAGAACCAGAAACTGTGTAGTGATCTAACAAATGCTAACAATGTCAGTGGTAGCAACTTCTACCTTTTTAAATGTAAATATTGAAGGCATCATCCACAGGTTAAATTATGTCTTTTGACCTGGTCTATCCAAATCAAGATACATTATGCTGTCATGTACAGGTAAAAATTAAACAACCATTGAGGACAAATATAATTTAAAATATGGAATAAAACCAAAATATTACCGAGCTAGTATTTAAAATGTTAAATCAAGACATCTTAAAGGTTTCATAGTTTGGAACCCTCACTGGAGCCCTAAAAGAGTTCCTGTTTAGGAAGCTAAAACTCCTTTCCATTCAAAGAACCACATAGTAACCCTTCCTGCTGCATATACATTTTTTAATTAACAGCAAGAAGTTCATGGAAAGATTCATGTTGCATACTGGAAGTACATATACTGCTTTCGGGTGGGGTTTAGTATGAGATGTATGGTCAGTATGCCAATGTGTCACATCCACCCTGATCCCATCTCTGTTCCCTCACCATACCCTCCTACATTCCACACATTCTTTCCTTTTTGTGGACAGTACTTCTTGTTCTCGTTTACTCTTGCTATGATAGTTATTTGTTTCATCTGTGTGCTTGTAAGTCCTTGAAATTCTGTATATTTAAGACCTTTTGGTGTCCTGGTATGTTGGTGATCAGTTCCATGTGTAAAGCTGAGCAATGGATTTCCAAGTTATGCTATCTATCTATCTATCTATCTATCTATCTATCTATCTATCTATCTATCTATCTATCTATCTATCTATCTATCTATCTATCTATCTATCTATCTATCTATCTATCTATCTATCTATCTATCTATCTATGTGTTTGTTTATAAATATTTATTACACTCCAGTTAATTTGTGTTCTTAAATTTTTTAATCCTCTTTTATTATAAAACTTTTTGCATTTTGGGTACAACGATGTTAGTTTTTCACTCGATATTTATGGGCTAACAGAACCTTTAGGTCCTGGTGACAATTTCTGTTTCCATCAGGCTTTAGTTGATAGCAGCCCTTCACCTTCTTGGTGTTCTTTAATCTTTTAATTCTTAGCATAATAAAATGACAATACAATTTCCAATAAAAAATATTATTAATTACTAGTGGTGGACAGTAACAAAGTAAATATAATTTGTTACTGTACTTAACTAGGTTTTTTTGCGTATCTGTACTTTACTCAATATTTCCGTTTGGGGAGACTTTTACTTCAACTTCACTACATTTCAAAGTCAAATATCCTACTTTTAACTCAACTACATTTCTTAAAATCTTGTCATCATCTCAATTAAAGGTAACCAAATCAATAAGTGCTACTTTAACTACAATCCAACTAGACTAGTTGGGCTGTAATTGTAATTGTAAGTGTTTTGTTGCTACACACATGTATGACACATTGTATGATAAACTGCATACTATAATTTATAATACTATAATTTATAGTATGCAGTTCATCATACAATGTGTCATACATGTGTGTAGCAACAAAACACTTACAATTGCAATTACAACCCAACTAGTCTAGTAGCACTTATTGATTTGGTTACCTTTAATTGAGGTGATGTCATAAAGGTTTTCTGTGATTGTACTGAATAGGTCCTGAACTAGTCCAGTGCAGCTTAAAAGGGTAATTTAAAAAACATATAATATAAGGATATCGATGTTGTATGTATCTTATGGCTACAATTAGCCAAGGAGTTTTATGGTTCTTGATTCTAAGAGTTAATTAGTGATAAATTGTGCATTGTGCGTAATGTGTATTGCATTGTGCAATAAACGCATTTCTACATGAAATGGAGCTCTCAGAAATGTATCCAAATTTGTGGACTGCTCTGAGAATATGTTTTACTTATCCAGTGACTGTAGCTGAAGCAGAGAGGAGCTTTTCAAAGCTGAAACTAATCAATTGGGGAGACGTTGGGTCATGGCGTGGTTTACCCAGGCGTCATTCAAGCTAGAACCGCCATTACCGGTTGGTGGTATCTACTTATCATGAACATACAGTTCAGTATCAGTTCAACAGCAAGCAGAACATTTTGAGAGGAATTAATGATACAAGAATCTCACATGTATAAGGACAGTGTGACAGCAGTAAAGTGTGCAGTAGGAACGACAAACTGGTTTAAGGTGGAGGTTGAATTGCATTAAGGATCTGCTCTAAGCCCTTTCCTGTTTGCAGTGGTGATGAACAGGTTAATGGACGAGGTCAGACAGGAGTCTCCATGAACTATGATGTTTGCAGATGATATTGTGATTTGTGATAAGAGTAGGGAGCAGGTGGAGAAGAGCCTGGAGAGGTGGAGGTATGTGCTGGAGAGAAGGGGAATAAAATTCAGTAGGAGTAAGACACAGTACATGTGTGTGAATGAGAGGGAGGGCAGTGGAGGGGTGCAGTTGCAGGGAGAAGAGGTGGAGAAGGTGGAGGAGTTTAGGTACCTGGAATCAACAATGCAAAGTAATGAAGAGTGTGTTAGAGAAGTGAAGAAAAGAGTGCAGGCAGGGTGGAGTGGGTGGAGAAGAGTGATAGCAGGAGTGATTTGTGCTAGAAGAGTATCTGTAACAGTGAAAGGGAAAGTTTGTAGGACTGTAGTGAGACCTGAGATGTTGTATGGTTTAGAGACAGTGGCATTGAGTAAAAGACAGGAGGTGGAGCTGGCGGTAGCAGAGCTGAAGATGCTGAGGTTTTCGCTGAGAGTGATGAGGATGGACAGGATTGGAAATGAGTTTATTAGAGAGACCGTACATGTAGGACGTTTTGGGGACAAAGTGGGAGAGGCGTTGATTGAGATGGTTTGGACATGCAGAGGAGGGACATGGGCTATATCGGTAGTAGAATGATGAGGATGGAGCCAAAGAGGAGGTTTATGGATGTGGTGAGGAAAGACATGCAGGTAGTTGGTTTGAAAGAGGCAGATGTAGAGGACAGGGGGGTATGAAGACGGATGAGCCGCTGTGGTGACCCCTAATGGGAGCAGCCAAGACGAAGAAGAAGAAGAAGAAAAAGAAGAAGAAGAAGAAGAAGAAGAAGAAGAAGAAGAAATGATGCAAGAATCTTCAGAATCTAACTTGCCACAACACCTATGGCCTTATTTGCACGATTTTTTTAAATTGTTGAAAAGAAGGTATTTGGCTCATACAAGGCAAATATCTTTGTACTTTTACTCATGTGAAAGTTTAAACGGAGCACTTTCTACTTTCAGTAATAATTTACCTGCTGTATCTCTACTTTTACTCAAGCACATGTTTTGTCCACCACTGTTAATTACTGCAATTACTGGACTGACTGAGAATGAGCTGATTTGCACTACAATCTGTGTTGTTTAAGTAACAATGAAAATAGAATGGACCTACATGTAACCCCCCGGTTCATTTTAAATAATGATTTGTATTGTTGTATGTGTTGTTGCTGAAGCTGCTTTGCCAAATTTGAGAAGATTTGTATGGATAATTGAAATGTGATGCTATTTGGTTAAAATGGAGCTCAGACAGTGTGCTTTGTTTTCTGCTCAGATCTGCTGCTTATGATCTACTTCTGGAATTTCATAGGAGAGAAGTATTTTGTCATACACCACCTTGCTGCTCTTTATGCCTATTATTATGTCCTGGTGAGTTTTACATTTGACTGATTGACTGCAAAATGTCTTTTTTTTTTTACTTTTTGTTATATAATTTTTTACATCTGTACATTTGTCTTATTGTAACATACCATTGTAATATAATTATAGTGTATATGTATTTTAATGATAATAGCATCATAGTGCCAGTGACCAAACAAAAAAGTGTCTTACAATATAAATTATAAGGAGTAAACACCAACTTATATAATGCTTTTTGTGGTTATACTTTAGATATGATCAGAGCTGTAATGAAATGAAAGAGAGACTATAACTTCTATAAGGACTCAGTAACCAATGAGTTATTTTCTGGATCTGGCGTGTGTAAATAAAACACTTAAGAGGCTGGGATTCCCTGAAGACTGACTATGTGCTGGAGTTGTTTAGTGTTAACGTTCTAAACCAGTGCTTTCCTTAATGACTGTGAAGGAAAATATGTTCTCCATGTTCACAAAGATTTTTTTCTTTTGCTTTGGTTTACTAAAACATTCACAATATTTAGGTTGAAAAAAAAGTTTCAAATCACATATCACTCTAATTATTGTATTATTTTGGCAGATTTTTGAGAGAAATATGGAATGGCCAAATAATTAGCCATAGTTCAGATTTATTTTGTATTTTAATAATTCTGGAAACATTGGTGGATGGATATCCAGTATACTGCAGTTATTCATTTAAATTTCTTATAAGTGTATACATTTCTATTGAATTTATTAATAATGTACTTTACTAGAAAATTATGATAAAAGGTAAACAATTTTGTAAATCATTTTGAAATGTTCCAAAGCAAATCTCTTTTAATTTCTGCGGGTTTAAATTAAACCTGTGAGCATTATTAGAATGATAATCATTATAATTGTATGTCTAGGGTTAGACATAATTTATAAAATAGACAACAAAATAGATTTTTCATTATGTAGAATTTCATTATGTAAAACTCAATTCATGCGCATTTTCTTTTTAGAGTCAGGGAATATTGCCCTATTTTGCAAATTTCCGTCTGCTTGCTGAATTTTCCACCCCCTTTGTAAACCAGAGGTGAGTTTAAGACATGATATAAATTCTAACACACACACACACACACACACACACACACACACACACACACACACACACACACACACACACACACACACACACACACACTTATAAGCACTCAGACTCCCAAAATATCTACTCTATATTTGAATATACTATAAATCTAATAAACTGAATTGAATTGAATATTCTTGAATCTTAATCTAAATATAGCTGTGAGCTCAGATTACAGTCTGTATGGAGTTTTGCATGTTTTCCAAATGTCTGCATGTCTTCTATCCCACCTTATCAAAAAACATCACAACAGGTGATATTGCAATGTTAAATTTAATTAAAATTACATTTTTTAAATTAATGTTGAATTTGTTTATATATATTTCTGCCATTTTCTTGCTATACTGTGTATTTATATAAATTGCAAAATTGAAGTATATTTTCTTTTCTTTCATTCTGAAACAGTAGGGGAAGCATTCTTACTGAACTGTCAAGTATGACATTTAAAAACGAGAACTCAGGGTTCTCTAAAAATACATGCTGTATATCCAGAAAATAGGCAGATTGAACGCACTGTAGCTTTTTTGGAATTCATCTGTATTATACTAGCCATTTCATTTGGCTGGTTTTATGTACTATTTTCTTTATGTGGTGTTGACATTAATTTGTCATGTTGAACATTGCAGAATTTGCTACCTAGAACCATTCGTACTATTTATTCCTCTAAATACCAAATGGTAGCTAAAGATTTTTTGTATGGAACCAGTGACCAATGAAAGAGCACAGTTCTAAATTTTGCAAATTCTGTAAAATTCTTGACAAACACAGTAGGGGAAGTAGAAATTATGAAAATATAAAATAACCAGTAGTTGTTGTCTCTCTCTCTCTCTCTCTCTCTCTCTCTCTCTCTCTCTCACACACACACACACACACACACACACACTATATGGACAAAAGTATTGGAAACACAAAGTTGGGGCACATAATTGTAGAGGATGTGAATTTCCCTTCACTTGAACTAGGACACTCAAACCTGTTTTAGCATCTTGAGTGGCCTGCAATAGAGCTCTGACCTTAATCTTATTGAACACCTTTGGGATTAATTGGAACACTGACTGCACCCCAGACCTCCTCACATCAGTGCCTGACTTTACTGAAGCCCTTGTAGAATAATAAGCACAAATCACCACAAGCACACTCTAAAATCTAGTGGACCTTCTTCCTAGAATAGTGAAGGTTGTTATACCTGCAAAGAAGGACTGAATGTGGATTTGGAATTTCAAAAAGCACATACAAATCTTATGTCAGCTGTCCACAAACTTCCATATATTGTATATACCTATGACTAAGTTGATGTCTGAAGTAATAATGACTGTATGATGTGATTTCAGGTGGTTTCTTCAGGTTCTGGGCTACCACAAGCTCTCCAAACCCAGCCTTGTTAATGGAGTATCCATGGCATCCTCCTTTTTCCTGGTGAGGATCGCAGTCATTCCAATCTACTACAGCCAAATGTACAGTGTGTATGGCACTGAGGCCTTCTACAGACTCACACCGGGGTCTCGCATCGCCTGGATCTTTTGCAGCCTCTGCCTTGACGTCATGAACATCATGTGGATGCGCAAGATTCTTCGGGGCTGCCTCAAAGTCCTACGCTCCAGCAGATCCCCAAAACAAGTGACAGAATTAGAGAAGCCAAAGACTGACTGAAACAGGGATTTGTGTTTTATTCTTACAGATAAATACTGTGATATTAAATAAGCCTCCAGGACCATGAAGGAGCATGCAAGATATTACAGGGTCCCCATACACAGGCCTACATAAAGAGCAAATTACAAGTACTTTGTAGGTTGACAATTACTGACTAGCTCATGCGTTGACAGGAACAAATTGTCAGTCCTCCTTTACCATTTAATGGAAAGAAACCTTAAAATATTCTATTTTCAATATAGTTATTTTACAACTCACTTGTTTGTTTTCCAAAAAATATGTTAATTGTTGTTTGGCATTTAAATTGTAGCCTTGTTTAGTCAAAACATTTACGTTTTTCTCTTTTTACCACATTTTGGACAAGATTTCGAAAAGCCTCACCAGTTAATGTAGTTACCTAATGTTAACTAAATGTTTGTCTGTTAAGACAAACTAATTTATATGATTAATTTTATATTAGAAAACTTGAAAAGGATTCTGTATCAGTGTATCTGTCAAGTACGGACATCGGAGGAAGGGGGTGGGAGAGTTTTGTTGTCAGACATTCCAGATGGTCATTTAGCTCATCTAACATTTAGTTTATTAAACAAATTGGTATAATTTTTAGTGATATTTTTAAATGAACTTATTTATTTACTTATTAGTTCTCAGTCATTTAGGACACACCCTTACCCAAAGCAATTTACAATTATCTTAGTATTTGAGGGTTAAAAGCCCTTGCTCGAGGCTTAAATGCCTCAAATTGGTGATGCTGGAATTTGAACTCACGACCTTCTGATCAGAAGTCCACCTTAACCACTTCCCATACTTTGATTTTAAAATGTAGAGCCCCTTTTTCATTGTTAATGGAGCAAAGGAAGACTGACAAATTGTGCATATCAAGAGAAAGTGTACAGAGTGGCCTAAGATTTATAGTAGATAGAAATAATTATCTAAAATAGCCGATTAGAGTAGGCGCCGAAACTGGCAGGTCCTGACAGCGCCTACTCCAACTGCACCTGCATACAGTTTTACACATGTACTACAAATGAACTCTTCACAGATGAACTGAAGGACTGAGGATAATAATCTGGACAATCAGAACTGATGATGCTAAGCTGCTAAGAAGCCAAACCGAATTTGCCTTTATTTTATCGGATGCAATAAACTCAGCACAACATCAGCACAGATCAACATCAAAGAACAAACATGTCAATGGCTTACGACTGGAGCAAAATGGATGCCATGACGTATATGTTATACAGACTGTAAGGGACCATTCATGCCTATGAAAGAATTATTTTAATGATAATCTGGATGAATGTATGTACCCAAACCCACATGAAGTAGCTTGTAAAACACATCTATGCTAGAATATGATATAAAATGTGTTTTTAAGTAATCAATTTAACCCATAAAATCTATAAATAATTGAATTCATTGAGTTTATTGGCATTACTGATGTTCCTGTGCAACCAAAAGAAAATATTTTACTATTGGTTGTAAAGATATCCTTCACAAAACTTAATCCAAATTTAAACTATTTATACACCATAGCATTTGAGTCCTTGTATGGTCTCCATTATCCAAATAGCTGTTTGTTTTTGCCACGTTATTAGTGGTCTTTTTTTTGCTGTCCCCCTACTGTCTTATTGAATCTATTTAATTTAATAGTTGTGTTTTTATTATTTTACTACGTCTCCATCTTGTCTTTAATTTTAGATGACACTTGCTGTTGTTTAAATGTAGAATAGAAATAAAGCTGAAATAACATGACTTTGTATCCACTTCAGATACAAACAATTAATTCAAACCTTATAATACCCCAAATTAAAGCTAACAGAAAGTACATGGGAACTACATAGGAGGCACCAGAGCTAATCAGATTTATATACATTCATAACCCAGTTAACTGTTTCTGTTTTTATAGTTCAAACACGCTTATATTGGGTGTGCATATTTATTGCCCTTTGTGAAAGTTAGTATGTTGAAAGAATCCAACTTACGTCTAAGAAGAAGTTGAAAAGAGGACAGGTTTTTTTTTATGATTCATACTGTATATTAGATAAATAGCTGGAGCTATTGAGTTCCACGCAGGTTGCAAAAATTCAGTATAGCTGTAAAATGAGAAGTGGCACAGCACACTGAAAAGACAGTCATGATGATGTTCAAAAAACATTACAAATCTTTAATACTGATGAGAGACAAAAAATATTCAAGTCAAGAAGCTTTACTTTTAATTTTATCCAAATGTAGCTTGCACAGTTCACAGTGAAATGAAGACCTTTCTCCAGGACCCGGGAGCTACATAGAGCTACATCAAACAGCATAGAGCTACATAACACAACATAGACCTATGGACTAGAAGTAAGTTGTCCTAGCCACATCAAGTGCATCATGTGCAATCTAGTGCAAACAGTCTAGCAGTCTAGTCTAGCATCTTAAAGTCCAAGTTTGAGTACTAAATAATTTACCATATTTACACCACTGGTGAGTATAATTCAGTTGCACTACACGAATTGTCTTTGAATATGAATGTGTTTGAATGTGTATTGATTTTAGCCAGATTGACTGATATTTTTCTATTTTTATGCTTTAGAAAACACAGTAAAAATCCAATGTAAACATGTTTTTTTTTACGCTACACAAAACTAATGGTTTAGTATGTACCTCGGGTTTTTAAGTCACGCTTTGATTCAATTTCGGTACAGTCAGGGGGGAAGAAATGCAAAACATAATATTGTTTGTTGTTTTTATTAATGCAGTTTATTATTCTATTACAGTTTATACACTTTTTAACTATATTGATTGAATTGAGTGATCGATTAAAATGGGCTAAATGTATTAAAGACACTTAAATAAATGGAAAATTAATAATTAGATTGTTACTATAATCATTAAATAGTTAATGAAATATTTGTTAGATCCCATTTGGGTAATACAGATGTGTATACAAGTGTGTGTGCATTTTACATTTAATATTAAACTTTCTAAAAATATGTTCTACCCAACTGTTCTACTTATTTCAGCATACTTTAACAAATATCTTCATTCCTAACATCCTTCATCCATTCACTCTGTTGTTATGTGGAGTTATTAGGGTTTTCTTCTTTTAAGAGAAATTCTTGAAGCTGTAAATAAAACACTTAAAAATACATATCGCTAGGTTGCGTAAAACAACGCACTACAAATCGTATTTAATGTACGGCGTAAGTAGCCACAGTGACACTGCACTAACTATAGTTTCTTTGTTTATAACCTTGGCATTGTTTAGTATGTTTTAGCATTAAAAAGTGACTGATTGAGCGCTCAAAGTGTAAGGTGGAGACTAAAGAAACGAATGGTCTGCCACTTAATACATTTGTGAGGGAACTCAGATTTAACTATGTCCCGCAAGTAAAAAAAAAGGATTGCATTCGAAAGCCCTGTACCGAAAAAGTTCGGTACGAAAACGTGTACCGTTACACCCCTACTCTAGGGAATAATTCTTGTGCTGTTCTTCTTCCAGCCAAAAGGTGGCGATAAAACGTTTATAGAGCCATTTTGCTTCACCACTGATCCCAATGAAGAAGCCGGTTCACGTTGTATGCTGGGTTTCGACATTGAGAAGAACATGGGGATGTAGTGGGTCAATCATTACTGAAGAAATAAAACACATTAATACAGAGATCAGACTCTCGGAACAGTGTTATAGTCAGGTAATACAGCCAGAGTTTATTGATTTCTTTATTTATTAAAGTCACGCTTTATTGATTATAAATATTACGATATGGTGATAAGTGCAAGGACTCTTGAGAAACTCATTTTTACAGCATTTTTTATGAATGATTGAAAATATGTACATCATTATTTATAAAAGGTTTAATTATTTAGGATTGTTTAAGTCTAATATCTGAATTATTCATTATGAAGTGTGCCATGACTCCTGGCTATTGGTCATTGAAATAAATGTCATTTAAATATAATTATAATTATTTATATATATTTTGCTTTATTTACATACTACTTCATTACATTGTGTACATTATTTAAAGTTGCAGGTCAATATGCATCCATTGTTAAACTGCTGTTTGTGTTTAATATCTGCATTAATGTTGTTTTTCCTCTTCTTGGAGGTCATATGATTCCTGTGACTCTTTTTAAATGTTTTTTTTTTAAGCAAATTCATTTTAGGTCATTGAACATATGACTACACAATCATATGAATGTACAAATGACCAGCTTTATTTTCCTTTAAAAAATCCTCCCTTTGGGTGAATAACAGCTTTGCACACGTTTTTGTTTCTCCGCACATTCAGCTGAAATACATTGCCATGCCACTTGTAAAACTTGCCGAAAGTGTTCTTTTCTAGTCGGAAATTTCTTCCTGAAAATGCGATCGAGTTTATTCAAGAGCAGATCAGTAGGATTTAGGTGCAGTGACTGGGCAGGCCTTTTCATGATAGATAACACTCCAGACTACTGTTTTCTCTCTAGGCAACACTTTGTGTTTGAATATACGCATTGGGTCATTGTATTGCTGGATAGTAAAGTTGGTTCCAATGAGCTACAGTTCAGATAGAATAGCATAGCACTGAAGTATTGAGTAGTAGCCAACTCTACCACTCAGAATAAGTCTCCAACCTTCCCTGCTCCAAAACAACCCTAAACCATTAAGCTTCCACCTCCATGTTTGACTGTGGGGGTGAGGGAGTTTTCTAAATCATCTCTCCTGTTCTCCGTCTTACATAAGTTCTGCTGTTAAAGCTAAAACTGTCACATTTGGCCTTATCTTTCTTCCAGTCATCCACTGTCCAATTTTTGTCTTTTACCTGGCTTGTTGCATAGAAATAAAAGGAACATTAGAATATATATATATATATATATATATATATATATATATGTATGTGTGTGTGTGTGTGTGTGTGTGTGTGTGTGTGTGTGTGTGTGTAGCAATATATAAAAGCAAACCCAGGACAGTTACAATTAAAGGGTATTTTGCATCAATACTGTTCAACTTGAAACTGTAAACTCTTCTCTAAACTTTTTACAACAGTGCAATGTTGGGCTTTTTTTAATATTCCTGTATATATTACTGTAATATCAGTATTTTACAGACGTCCCTAAGAGGCCATGCATTATGTGATCAGTACTTAATTATTCTGTGTATTTAACATAAGACCATGTTCTAGAGGCACCATCATGGATAATAACCATTTGTTTACCGTGTCCACGTCCTGACAGAAATCATGTCCAGTCTTTTCGGCGCAGTTAAAGCGGAGGCTGCCGTGATGTCTAATGAGAGCAGAGCGCCACCCCAGGGCTGTCCCATGCACCAGGACGTTAAAACAGGTTATAATGAATTACATTTTATAAACACTAATAAATCTGATCTTATTCATTTCTTTTTTTTTTTTTAGCATTCTTTGGAAAATCTACTAAAAATCTTTGACCCTCTTGATGTGTCTAATTCTTTAATATTTTGTGTTCATGCATTATTTAATGAGGTTCTATAAAGATAGTATTGCCAAATTCAGCTTCAAGATAGCCATTAGGACACAGGTTTTTAGCTTGGCAGGGTCTTTTGTCCAATTTTATGCAAACGAGGGTCATAGCAAGTCACATAAGTAACATTTTGTAGGAATTATGTGCCATTTTTTTTTATTTTGCTCAATCATCTATTTTTGTTTGTTTAGCCACACCTCCATCCGAATGCCCCATGCACCAAGCATCCACTACAGAACAACCCAAGAGTGCACCAGATGTGCCAGCACATCAGGACAGAGCCTACGAGTTTGTGCAGTGTCCTGTGACGGGAGCTAGAGGAAGCAAACAAACAGCTGACCTCGACCCTGCCAATATGGTGTGCTCTTCCTTCATTCATTTATTCAATCATTCATTTAAAATGTAGCTACTGAAGATGACTGAAGAAGAAAGCAGCGTGTACTGTTAGTGTGGCTGCAGAATGGCTTTATGATTTTCCTGTTGATTTCAGATGCCTCCACCTAACCAGAACCCTTCTCCTGGCCAGCCCTTTCCTCTGTCTGTGGCGCGAGAGGAGTCCCACATCCCTCGCTCAGGATCCGATCAGAACTGGGTTTATCCCTCTGAGCAGATGTTCTGGAATGCCATGCTGAGAAAAGGGTGAGTGTGATCGATATTCCTGGAAGGGGGGGCATCATGTTCTGCTTTAGAATGTCACTGTACATGTTGGAATCCATGTTTTCCTCAATGAACCGCAGCTTTCCTGTACCAGCAGCACTCATGCAGCCCCAGACCACGATGCTACCACCACCATGTTTGACTCTAGTGTCCATCCACTCCTTTGATGGACCCTTGTGAGGTCTGTTCCAAGTGGAAACCATCTTGTATGACCCTGGCCACTGTACTGTAACTCAGTTTCAGGGTGTTACCGATCCTACAGCCTAGACCGTCTTCGTGGAGAGCAACAATTCTAATTCTCAAATACTCAGAGAGTCTTTACCATGAGGTGCCATGTTGAACATCCAGTGGTCAGTATGAGAGAATTGTACTCAAAGAACCAAATTTTAACTGCTGTATGAAATTGTGTATCTTGTAGACAAAAACATGAACATGATAAATAGGACATGTGGCTTTGCATGTTTACACAACATACAGCTTTTATGACTTGGGGTTGTACTCACTTTTGTTGCCAAATATTTTGACAATTATGACTGTACGTTCAATTGTTTTTTCAAAGAACAGTAAATCTGTACTGCTACACAATCTGCACATTGACTACACTAAAATATGTTTCATTTTTATAGTATTGTCCCTTGAGAAGATATACTACAATGGTTGCTGAAATGTGAGGGGTGTACACTTTTACATTAATCAGTTTATCCCTGTAAGTTTATCCCTAAATGCTTATCCCTAATGAAAAAGTCCAGAGGTGACAGTCGCAAGGAAAAACTCCCTGAGATCATATTAGGATGAAACCTTGAACAGAACCAGATTAAAAGAAGAAACCATCCTCAACTAACACCGGATATTTATTCATTGTATTTTTTTATCAGGTTATTAACTGTTCACTGAATGAAACTGAGTGCAAATCTGTTAATATTAATTTCAGTCCAAAATCATCTAAATGGTTACTAATCGTTTATATAAGTGCCGTTAATATCATTATTATAGGCTTCATCTGATGTGTGTCCACCAGGTGGCGCTGGAGGAAGCAAGACATCTCTCAAAAAGACATGACGAACATCATTTCGATTCACAACCAGAACAATGAGCAGGCATGGAAGGAGATTTTGAGATGGGAAGCTCTCCATTCAAAGTGAGACAAGTGAAACGTGTCCGTCTTAAAAGCCACGTTTTTTTTTTCCTTATTGATCAGTTGTGACTTTTTTTTGTGTGCCATCTAAAGGGAGTGTCCATGTGGACCTGCTCTTAAAAGGTTTGGAGGCAAAGCGAAAGATTTCACTCCGAGAGCTCGCTTTCGTCACTGGATGGGGTGAGTTTTAAAATGAACCTCAGAGAATGGAAATTGTGTTACAATTGTAACAGTGGAATCTGTAATAATCTGTTAATAATCTAAGAGAGAAGCCTCACAGAAATGCCCAGTATTCTGCATACACTTGATGTGAGAGACAAACACATTATTTATATAATTATTGAGTCATTCATTTATTTCCCACTTTTTTTTTCTATTTCTGTTTCCTCACACACTTTTATCCATTGCTATATTTCTGTTTATTTTTCCCAAATGTCCAGTATTCCAGTCATTTTTCAGTAAATGAGAGTTTTATGAGTATGTTTCAGCCCTTCATGCCTCTTAGCCAACAGTTTCTTTAGCATTCTTTTGGTTTGTTTAATTCTACGCATTAATTTGACTTCGATTCAGAGAAAAAATTGGACCTACATTGCTTTTCTGATTATTTAGGGGTTTCTTCCATCTCTCTTATCTCAGGCATGAGCTGCCATTTGACCGACATGACTGGATTTTGGACCGGTGCGGGAAAGAAGTACGGTATGTGATTGACTACTATGACGGGGGTCAGGGGTCGAACCACACCGTCTTAGACGTCCGTCCAGCGTTCGACTCTTTAGGAGCTGTGTGGGATCGCATGAAGGTGGCGTGGTGGAGATGGACTTCTTCATGAAGCTGTGCTGAACAACAGAAATATAGGAGATTTCTATTAATTTATATTTATTGCCAATGATTTGTGCTCGTTTTACTTTACAGAAACGGCTGCATTTACTGAACACATTGTTCCATTGCACATACCTAAATAACTGTCCAAGTTCTATACTAATGATTATTATTATTATTAATATGGGCTATAAAAACCAGACCTGGAAATGGAAAATGTATAGAACTATAAATGTATATCACGGTTTAATAAACTTGCTGTCTGTAAGAAGTGTAACGAAGGACTGAAACTATTGAGAGAAAATTACATCGCATCGCAACTTTACAGCTAAAACAATTACTTGATTTTTGAAATAAGAAATGAATTAGTGAATGAAGTGCTATGTATGGTAGTTATACAGTCAAAAAAGTGTTTGTCCTTTTTGCATTCCAGATGTTTATCCAGGGGGTCAAATCTAAATTTCACACTGATGCCCAATTTTCTGTAAATTGCTGTAATATGATTTACATCCCCACTGGATGAAAGTCACCATATGTTCAATAAAAAAAAAATTTGTGCAACTGTTGCACTTTTTTTTAACCAGAAGGCAATTATGGATGGAAGGATGGATTTGGATTGTAGTTAATATCAACAGTCTGCTAGAATGGCTTAGGACCGCAGTTTACTCATACAGTTGAACAGAACACCTCAACATAAAGAATGGACATTTGGTGCCATTTTGATTTTTTTTTTTTTAGTTTGGTTCCTCTCAAGGTTTCTTTCTCATACCATCTCAGGGAGTTTTCCTTTCCACTGTCACCACTACTAGCTCACTCATTTGGGATAAACCTATATACACTAATGTATACATTCATATTTAATAACCTTTTTTAGCTCTGTAAAGCTGTTTTGGGGCAATATCCTTTGTTAAAAATGTTATACAAATATAACTGAATTAATTTGGATTATTAAACTTAATCAGGCTGGTGAATGTTTAGGTGCCATTTCACTGCTTCACAGTGTCTGTTTAGTTTATTTTTATTGAAACATTTATTGAGGCTGTTTAAATGACCCTAGCTTTTACTCTGTATTATGTTAGAGCTATTAATAAATTATATATATATATACAGTACAGACCAAAAGTTTGGACACACCTTCTCATTCAAAGTGTTTTCTTTATTTTCATGACTATGAAAATTGTAGAGTCACACTGAAGGCATCAAGGGCTATTTGACCAAGAAGGAGAGTGATGGGGTGCTGCGCCAGATGACCTGGCCTCCACAGTCACCGGACCTGAACCCATTTGAGATGGTTTAGGGGTGAGCTGGACCGCAGAGTGAAGGCAAAAGGGCCAACAAGTGCCAAGCATCTCTCGGGGAACTCCTTCAAGACTGTTGGAAGACCATTTCAGGTGACTACCTCTTGAAGCTCATCAAGAGAATGCCAAGAGTGTGCAAAGCAGTAATCAAAGCAAAAGGTGGCTACTTTGAAGAACCTACAATATGACATTTTTCAGTTGTTTCACACTTTTTTGTTATGTATATAATTCCATATATAATTCCACATGTGTTAATTCATAGTTTTGATGCCTTCAGTGTGAATCTACAATTTTCAAAGTCATGAAAATAAAGAAAACTCTTTGAATGAGAAGGTGTGTCCAAACTTTTGCTTTGTACTATATATATATATATATATATATATATATATATATATATATATATATATATATATATATATATATATAGATATATATATATATATATATATATATATATATATAGATATAGATATATAGATATTACAATATAGTCTCCATAACCGGAACTGCAATTTCTAGAATCAATGTTGCAACACGGACTCAAGCTTCTGCCTACAACCACAAATCCACCGTCTATTTATTTTTGTAACTACCCGTATATGGGTCGTCCCGCCTCCTGTAATATGATTGGCTAGCCTATTAATAACGTTGACAAGCATTCACTTGATTAAATAAAAGTTTATTTTTTATCAATCCGTCAGTTTGAGTAAAACCGATAAAATATGTTTATTAAAAAGACAACAAATTATACCAATGAAGTTATGTGACTTTATAACGGCTCCAAAACGTCTTTCGCGTTCTGTGGTCACGTGTACAACATCCAATCCGCACGCTGGACTTTACGAGCTACTAGCCAATCACCGTAGAGGAGGCGGGAATAGTCGGAAAACGGTTGTGGAATCCAAACGCTAAATAGCTGGTGAAGTTTGGTGCACGTTTGCACTAATGTTGGGAAGATGTCAGAGGAAGCGCTGGATGAACTGTCAGTGTTGTCTGCTATTTTCTGCGAAAAAGATGAATTTGAGTTAATTGAGGAATCAGGTGAGGTTAATGGGAATAGTCTTTATAAAGTTATACACACAGATTATGCATGTAATTCTGAATGGTGAATATTTTGGCACATTCTTCTATAAGAAACAGGGTGGTGTGATGATGAAGCGTGACTTTTTCCTTCCTGAAGTGTTTTTTTTCCTTCTGAGTAACAACAAAGTCCTAATTATTGTCCTCCAATACAATTTGCTGTTATAACTTATTATAATATCATATAACTATATGCTATAATGTTAACTATACACCGATCAGGTATAACATTATGACAGGTGATCTCTTAATCATGACACCTGTTAGTGGGTGGAAAATATTAGGCAACAATTTAACATTTTGTCCTCAAAGTTGATAAGTGAGAAGTAGGAAAAGGTGCAGGCGTAAGAATTTGATGGTTGTGATGGTGATGACTGGGTCAGAGCATCTCCAAAACTGCAGCTCTTGTGGGCTGTTCCTGGTCTGTGGTCAGTATCTATCAAAAGTGGTCCAAGGAAGGAACAGAGATGAACCGGCGACAGGGTCATGGGCGGCCATGGATCACTGATGCACGTGGGGAGTAAAGTCTGGCCTGTGTGGTCCGATCCAACAGACGAACTCCTGTAGCTCAAATTGTTGAAGAACTTAATGCTGTTAATGCTCGATAGGTCTGGCAAAATAGGAACAACACAATATTAAGCATAATGTTATGCCCGATCAGTGTTTATGGATCACTTTATACCCTACATGTTGTTCCTATAGATACAATACTGCATTTAAACTAGTGTATTACTACAAACCTGTGAACTCTTGTCCGTATACATGGTCTGTGGAATACATACATGGAATAAGAGATTGCAAAAGTACACACATCCTTCACCCAAGTAGAAGTACAGATACTCATGTTTTAAAAGACTCTGAAAAAAATAATGACTATACTTTTTATACTCAAGTAAAAATTATACTTAAGTAAAAGTAGCCATTACTACTATCTGTATTAGTGTCACGCTGGTAACTGGACCTCACGTCATATTAATATATGAATACAAAAGAATTTTAAATGTTGTTACCTAATGAATGTATCCAGACTGAACATCCACCATATAGAACACAAGCAGAGAAAAGATGATGATGATCATGTGATCAGTAATGTCTCTGTTCTCAGTCATGTTTACATCACTGACTCCCTCTGTATCACCCACGTTAACCCCAGACTTCTTGTTGCCTTCTGCCTGCTCATTGTGAGCTTCGTAAACCTAGTCTACGTCTGTGGTGCGTGAAAACCAGGCAATGATACACCAGTGGATTGAAAAAGCCACGCAATGACAAGAAATAGGTTGATGAGCTGAAAACGGTGCAACGAGAATAAAAAATATTTACCAAAAAGATTCAAACTAAAGTAACGAGGCTGTTTTGTAAATGTAATAAGTAGAAAGTACAGATATTTGTACGTCGTTAATTCCATATCTCTGCATGGAACACATCAATCCATCATGTTAATACTGTCGTGTGAGAAACGGTCCGTGTTTTCCTAATGCTTTGTCAATCTGTTTCTCAAACACAGCTCAGACAGGACTCGTGTACCGCATCTGCACTCCGATAGACACAGACAGCGGGAGAAAAACCGTGAACCTTACTTTCCATCTCCCTCTTCTATACCCTCAAACCCCTCCTGATATCAGCGTCACCTCCAGCGATTTCTCCAGGACCCACTGCCAGGAGCTGAAGAGAGCAATGCTCAGTAAAGCTCACAGCCTTCCACCTGAGCCCATGGTCCACCATCTAGTCACGTGGCTTCAGTATAATATTGCCGGCCTCATTAGAACCCCAGACTGCTCCAATACAGCAGAAAGGGAAGCAGAGGACACGTGGATGGCATTGCTGCATTTGGATCATATGCGCTCTAAAGCTAAATATATCAAACTGATTGAAAAGTGGACTTCAGAGCTGGGCTTGGTGGGGAGACTGTTTGTGGGAAGGCCCATTTTAATTTTACTGCAAGGAACAAAGGAAAGCATTAAGGTATTATCAATAAATAAGGGTGTTAATTGATTTCTGACTGATGTTTTGTGATAGAAGTGTATCTGCAAGAGTGAAAGGGAAAGTTTATAGGACTGTGGTGAGACCTGCTGTATGGTTTAGAGACAGTGGCATTGAGTAAAAGACAGGAGGTGGAGCTGGAGGTAGCAGAGCTGAAGATGTTGAGGTTTTCGTTGGGAGTGACAAGATTAGAAATGAGTTTATTAAAGGGACAGCGCATGTTGGTCGTTTTGGTGACCAGGTGAGGAAAGCGAGATTGAGATGGTTTGGACATGTGCAGAGGAGGGACATGAGTTATATTGGTAGAAGAATGCTGAGGATGAAACCACCAGGAAGGAGAAAAAAGACGAAGGCCGAGGAGGAGGTTCATGGATGTGGTGAGGGAAGACATGCAGGTAGTTGGTGTGAAAGAGGCAGATGTAGAGGACAGGATGGTATGGAGACGGATGATCCGCTGTGGCGCCCCCTAATGGGAGCAGCCGAGAGAAGAAGAAGAAGAAGAATTGATTTCTGACTGAGATGTAACAAACCCTCAACTTGGCTTCAAAATACATATTAGATGTGTTTTTGAGTGTTGTTATGTTAGCTAAAAAACTACTACACTAATTTATAACTGTCTGCCTCAGACCTTATTCTTAATGAAGTGGTTTAGGACACAGGCTTACAGCAATCTATAAACAAGAACCAGGTTCCTATGTTTTGGGACAGTTTGGTGTTGTTCATTGTTTTCTCAACCCCTTCTCTGAAAGTACACTATATTACCAAAAGTTTGCGGACACCTGGTCATAAGTATGGTATGTATTTTTTGAGCATCACATTCCACATTTATTGCCAACGTGTTCTTATAATTAGCTCCACTCTTTTAAAAAGATGATTCTGCTGTAGATTGGTATGCTTGTAGAAATTTGTGTTCATCAGCCACGAGGGTGTTAGTAAAAATGTAGGAGAGATGAGGAGACCTGGGGTGCAGCCAGTGTTCCAATTCATCCCAAAGGTGTTCAGTAGTGATGAGATCTTCCCTCAAACCATGTAAACCATATCTTCATGGTGCTCGCTTTGTGCACAGGGGAATCGCCATGCTGGAAAAGGTTTGAGTTTGCAAGTTCAAGCAAATGCAGAATTATATTATACATTATATATGGCAGGAAAGGTCAGGTGTCCCAATACTTTTGTCCATATAGTGTATGAAGATCGAGTCATACCAGAAATCAGTAGGGATTATATAGTTCAATGTTAAAGTGCTTATCAAAAGTCTGGAAACGTTTACACTTTAATGGATTTTGAGACGCACATGCTACTTTCTGTCAGGTTCTGTACATGTATAAATACAAACTATCCCTGTCATGAAACACCAAACATCTCTATGCTGATTGGTCACATTGTCTTTCTTTTTCTGATGTGTGCACTTTTTTTTTTTTTTTTTTTAACCAGGCAAAATTTCTGATCTGAATTTCCTGTAGGTCAGTAAAAAAATATAACTGAGTAAAAACTTTTAATCCCAAAGGAATACATTCATCTTCAGAGAACAGTGAAAGTTGACGTGGACTCTTCAGGCAAACGGTGTAAAGAGAAGATGCTAAGGGTTTTATGTGAAGTGCCCTTTACAGCGGATTTCCAAAGGTAAGAACTGCCAGTCATTACACTTCTTTCGAAATCCCTTTACGCTGAACACAGTTTATTGCATCAGCCTGTCATTTAATGTCTTTTTCTCCTCCTCACCTTTCTTTCCCTTTTACACCATTTCCCTTTATTTCAGAATATTAACGTTCGAGGTTAAAGAAGACTTGTCTTTAGACGACCTCAGAAGGGAGTTTGATTTAGTCGGATCGATGAAGCTTTACCACGAATTTGTTCCCTTGGTACAGTAAATGTCTGATAAATGTGCTGCCTCTTTTTTGACTTTGCTTTTATACATGATTTACTACTAGAGAAGTCCTTGAGGAAATCTTGATCGGAGATTGAACACTCGGCATTGCAGATTCAGACAAGTATAAATTCACTTCAGCTGTAACCAATTCAGTTCTGGTCATGTTGCACATTTGAAGCTCCTCATTTAAACAAGGTACTGCACCGGACTGTGTTACAGCAGAGTGTTGCTGTCTCGCAGCTCTAGACATCTCAGAGCGTGGATTATTATCTGAGCAAGACCCTTATCCCCTTATCCCCCATTATATAGTATTATATCGTATTTATAAGTCACCAAATTGGTACTTCTGGCTTCTCTTGGGTTTCCTGCCAAGAAAAATCTTATAAATACAGGCATCTCTCAGATAAATATTTGCATTTATGTCTTTTGGAAGACGACATGACATTCAAGGTGCTTTAAAGTCTCAATAAATATTTCTGTTCTATTCTGTCCTTTTCCCACACATGCTGCTAATGTGACACGCTCTTGTCGATTTCTTCACTACAACATAAAAAAGATTTTTATCCACACAGGCCGCTCAGGTGCTCGTTCAGTCTCTTTCGAGATTGGACGTTTGCAAATCTCTGCTGGAAGGTCTAACTCTGAATGCAATTCGTCTGACGCGAACGATCCAAAACACAGCTGCATGACTTGTGGTCAACCTGCCTCATACACAAGTTCTCACAAACCACCCCACTGCTGCGCTCCCTCCACTGGCTTCTTTAAAACACTGATGCTTGCTTACAAAGCCGGAGATGGACCTCAAAACTCTCATCAGTCCTCGCATTGTACTAGGCACCACGATATATTAGCAGCTCGACTGGTCCCAGTGTCTCTCAGAGTAAGAGGTAGGTAAGATAATGCCTGAACTTCCGCTAGATGTCTGAAGAGCTGAGTTGCTGCCTATCTTCAAACAGTGGTGAAGACCTCCTTCTTCCTGAAACACTTGAACTAGCACTTATTTACCTGTTTGTTTTACGTCTTTATGTAAAAAAAAAAAAAATCTTAAGTTTGCAACCTAAACAGCCAGTGTTGATTTATTCATTGACGGAGATATTAAAGCACCGTTGTACATTTTTCTGGCTAATGGCATTTGCTAAATGTCATAAATGTAAATGTAGTCTGAGAACACCATCAGTTTAAAACTGATAATAAAAAAGATGAAAAGAAAATGATTAGAAAACTTTTTTTTTCCACCCCAGGAAGTGCTTATTTTAAAACCTCTGGAAGAGGTAGGTTTGTTCGGACATCAAGTGGAAGTTCTTTCCAGCACCTCACAGCTAGAAAAGTGAAAATTCTGAAGGCATGTCTGTCTTGTACCCTGAAAGATCGGGGGGCCATTTGAGTGTAGAACCAAAGGGATTGTGGTGCAGTGCACGGTAAGGTAAGTTCTGAGAGGTAGGGGGTGCTGACTCGTTTGTGGTTTTGTAGGCACGCATCAATGTTTAAAACCTGATGTTGGCAGATACAGGAAACCGGTGAAGGGAATGTAGGAGTAGGGTGGTGTAGGAGAAATTAGGATGGTTGCAAAGTCATGGAGCTGCATTATGGATTAGTTGCAATTTCTTTCAGAGAAAAACACCTGCTTGGAGCAAATTGCATTAGTCTAGTTTTGCGATGATGAGGGACTGAACAAGCACCTGTGTGGACACATTATTCTGTTGATGTAAAGGAGAAATTGGCATGCAAGTGCAGAAACTTTAAAAATGGATGTTTACTTTAAAAACTGTAAAACTGCACCAGCCTGCTTTAATGCATACATTAAATATAGACAGCTGTTTGCGGCATAAAGTCGGATTTACGCCAACTTCCCTTCAGCAAATTCTGATTAACTGCGCTTAATTAATACAACCGCATTGCCCTTTAGCATCATGCTTTTTGGACAATAAATTCATCTTCTATGTCCTTACTCTCTCCGGACATGCTTTTACAAAACATTGCAGCTTAAATGTCACCTACATAGTGGCATTTACTTAATATATAAAATCGCCTTCAGATCCAGGGCGAGAGAATATCGGCTCCTCAGAGAGGCTGGGAGGTGATAGACACACAAAACCGTTAAAATAGTTTAGCTGGACCCAGGTTAAGTGAGCATGGAAGGCCAATGAGCTAGGAAATGTATTAGCTAAATGGTGTTTGAGCTCCACAGATATTGGACTCTTAATTGAGAGCCATTATTGAAGCATCAACGTAAATTTGTTTAACCTCAGAGGCTGTAAAAGTGAGTCAAAGTCTGCTCAGAATAATACCTTAGACCATCTCCAATCAGCTTTCTAAGACCTCAGGTAAGGTTTCAACAGCTCCATGTAAAGGCTGTGAGAGGTTCCCAGTCCTCCAGTCATGACTGATTGCATGTAGTCATTACTGTGTGCAAGTGTGCTATCAGTATGCAGTGTTCAGTCTGCTGTATAAATCAAATCCTAGTGTGTTTCTATTGTTCGTTTATGCAGGTCAGAACACGTTTTGCTCACAGTCCAAAAAGAACCAGGTCAGCCTTATGCGAGGGAGGTACTTTTGGGCTTCCACCTTGCAGGACAGATAGATAGAACCTTGCTAATCTGACCTGTGAGGTGGAAACAGAAGCGCAAAACTGCAACAGAAATGTAAAATATGAGTTTTGGACCTGAAAGCAAAGGTTGGGTTTCAACCGCATTGCCTCATAGTTGTTGAGTCAGTGGTAAGCTGTCTATGGAGTAGCAGGCTTTCTCTGTAAATTTATTTCCACAAAAAACACCTGTAGATTATATGCTAAATTGATATGAATAAGTTTAAATGATTGTGTCGTGTCCTGTGATAGTTGCACGTCGTCCGTGGTGAATTCCTGCCACATTCCCTTCTGTCCAAGGATTAACCATATCCCTGGCCAGGATTAAACAGTTCCCAAAGATAAATGAAAATAAATAATACTAGAAAAACTTGCCATGTTTTCCACACATGGGTGAGTTTTATGATTTCTACACAAATCTTGTTTACTTTTTTTTTTTTGTCGTCACTGACCACAGACAAAGGTTTTTGGAGGTTTATTAAATTATGTGCAGTGTTAAACCAAGTCAAATAGCAAATAAATTAAAAGAATATGTACAAAAATGGACCATTGCTACATTCATTTAAAATTCTCAACATCAAATCAACATGGTGTTAATGCATGACATCAGCATTAATATAAAGTAACGATTTATGTTGTACATCCAAGTATATACTGTAGATTAATCAACATGTATAGATATATCTACTGAAATGCAGTGTTCAATCTATAATACTCTCTAATCATAATTTTTGTGGAGGAAAATATACTTTACTCTTTACAGTTAGCTTTATAAACTGTTCCAAAACAATGAAGAACATTTAGGCATCCATGATTTTCCACATTCTGAAGTAAAAAGAATATCTTCTACTTCTTGTTGTTCTTTCGGCTTCTCCCATTAGGGGTCGCCACAGCTAAAGTAAAATGAATATATATTTAATTTAATTCAAGCTTCTCATTTCTGAGCTGTCAAGCAACTTAGGACATGTCCACACTAAAATGTTTTTATTTAAAAAAAAAATTTCTCTCAATGTGGACTAAAGCCAAAAATAGCGTAGCTTTTTGAATTTTTTTTTTTAAAACAATTCTGTGATTTTAATCATTGCCACAATGTTTCTAAGAGCCGGAAAGTAAATAAATGGCAGGCAGAAATGGCGCAGGACAGAGTGTCTTATGTTCTGCTCATGAGCAGTACAGGGACATAAATGTTTTCCTATTTTTCAATGTGTGACTTTTGGGAAATGATTGGAATCAAAAGTGTCGACACGGAGTGTTTTTAGACGTCTACACCGTTTTCAAATTTATCTGGATTAGTGTAGACGTGCCTTAGCCTTTAGAAGGGCCTTAGCCCTTTTCACAACAAAGGCTTCTAAAAACCAGTGGTTCAGTAATATTTGTCCACTTTTATTTAAGTCCTCAAGGCTTCCCAGACTACAGTGGTCCCCCGGAACTCGCGGGGATTATGGTCTAAGACGCTTCGAAAATCCACAAAATTTGGACAAACCCCCGCAGCCTCTATGGTACCTTATTGAATTCATTTAGACGTTACTCCAGTAAATTGGTTCCTTTTTGATGCAAACTCAACAGAAAATGTAAAGTAATGGACATAAATGCTTTATTTATCACTTAAAATGAATAATACAATAATGTATTTTAAAAATGTTTATGAAAATTGTTAGAGAAAACACAGCTTAAAATGTTATTCCTAACGTTCCTGAACAATCGGTCCCGCTGCGGATTCCCACGGATTTTAACATAATCCGCAACTTGCTGTTAATAAGGCTCCAAATGAGAACCCGTGAATGTTCTGAATATCCTGCGCTATACATGCAATCTATGTTATGTTGTTTAGTTTTGCAAAAGGAATCTCCCAGAACCCCAAGTGTTTAGGTTCAAATATACCAGAGGTCCCAGAGATGGTTATTCTTCTGCTGAGGAATTCTCTCATTAGTGTGAAATTGGCCATCACTAAAACCAATTGGTTCAATGGTGGTGTGTGTGTGTGTGTGTGTGTGTGTGTCTCATTTGGTTGCCGAGTTTCATTTCGTTTTGAGCACATGGCTTATTTTGCAATTAATCTCTGGGGAGGATCGGGAGAAATGGGCAAGTTGTGTTCAATGTGTGCAGTTTTGAGAGCATGAGATGTAATTTCAGAAAACAGCAATCTCGCCTGGTCATTGAACTATCCGATTTCCCGATAGTGAGCCGGCACGCTCATTCTTCATCACAGCAGATAGACAGACCAGCTTTTTAGCATGCAAGCACACACTCGTGGATAATGTAGCGAGTGAACACAGCCCTTTTTAATTAAGCTGGAGTGCCGAGGATGGTTTTAGGTGAGAGATAGACATGTTAATGAAGTTAACTGAGAACTGAGATATCACGGGTTGAGCTTTGTGGAGACAACTTGGAGAGGCTCAGCAGATGGTGTGAGGGAAAGCTGCGCTTTAATTTGGGATTTAATTTGTGATGAAGTCTGGGCTTTGGTCGATAGGAACGAATTTGGGCAAGTTCGAGTGTTTGGGTTAATGCGAGAAACAGCCTTATCTCTATCCAGTGAATGTCCTTTTGCTTAAACACATTCGGCCTTGCTTTCACCGAAGGAGTGTGGTTTTAAATAAGCCAGCTTTTAGGAAATGAAATCATCAGTACATTTAATTGCACAGCATTTATTTTAGATGACTGTAATTAAAATGCATTTAAATTTAAACAAAATTAATTTTTTCATGATATGTAATCATTTACGACAAACCAATTGCTTTTGCTTACAGGTAATTACAGATTTTCCCATGCTAAATAAAGCTCTGAAAACTGAAATGAAATAGAAGCACATTTCATATTTTGATCATGCTTTCCTAGTACGGTTCACTGCAGTTGAAAAAAAAATCTCATGCAAAAATAAATTTTTTACTCAGTTTAACACTTTTTTTTTTAGGGTTATTTGAAACTGTGATGATTAAATGAAAAACCTCAATAAACAATAAAACATTGTTGAACTCAATTGAACCCATTCTTGCAATTCTGCATTTCTATTTTGAATCATACACATTAGTACCTTTTTATTCACATTGAATAATAGATGAACATGCTACATAAAAAAAGATGTGCAGAGACGCATTTGACACTTGTGTGTGCTGCTTGTGGACAGTATGGGGCGCTGTTGTGCTGTAGGAAAACTCGTCTGCTTTTGGTCTCTAGGTAGGTAACACAGCTAAATGAATGGACCTACAGTGGGCTGTGGTTGTTGTATAGTAAAAAAAAACAAGCTTTAACCTTAAATGTATATACATTTCACGCGTTTGAATACGTGGTTAGCATTGATTTTTCTCAAACACATGCATAATAACATCCAAGAATAAAAGCATTAATTTTAATAAGCAATTTAATACTTAAGCCTGTAGAAATACCAATGAATTCGTATTTAGAGAAGAAGTGGGGTGTATTAGAAGAAAAGCTGTTTGAGGAGATGAGACTGTTGATCATCATCAGGACCATTAACAATTTAAAATATAAAATAGTTTTGATATTCTTGAGCACTGCATGATTTATACCATGTGTCATATCTGAGCTGTTGACAATGCTTGAATAAACAGGCGTGTCCAAACTTTTCACAGGTAAATAAGTGCGTATACAAATGAATAATGCATTTGAAAGCATTAGCAGTCCGATGTGTTCGATCATCATTGTACTAAATTAAATGATTTTGCTTCTTGAATTAAATGGTTTATTATTATTTATTATTGATGTTCATTTTGAATGTACTCTATTCAGACGTTTTGGCTGAAGGTTTCTGAGATCATTTCGAGTGAACGGAGCAGATTCTCTGAGCGACTAATTTGAAAGAAGAAAACGATTCAATCTTAAAGAATGCAACTTTAACTCGAGCCAAAAGGGTGGCAGATCAATATAACATCATCACGTTGCTTCACCCACTGCAGTAAAACTATGGATTTTCTAAATCAGAACTATTAGTTTGCAGCAGGTCTTCAGGGTCACCAGCTCTTATAGTTTACTATGGTCTTAATATGATAGTTTAGCCTTTTATGGTTATCATTGTTTTAAAACACTTTTTTTGCAACTACGAATAATGTGGAATACGCCATTAGAGTACCATTGATTTTCTATGGGATTTGATTTGATTTTTATGTTATTCAAATAGATCATGTATGTGTATGTATGCTATACTTGTTGGGCGAAATCAACAAGTGATTTTTATATGTTTGTTTTTGTTGTTCTGTGTTTTAAACTCATTTGGATTTTGGCTTGAAATGATTGGAAACATCCTCCTTAATAAAGCGAAGACTACACGTGTCATAGGATATGATCAAACCAGGATGAGCATGCCAGACATGTCCTTTCACAGTCTGTAAAACACACACAAACTCCAGACCCTGCGACACTCAGCCCTTAAAAAAATAATACCATACCTGCTTTAACAGGACTGAAATTCCAGAGATGCACCAGTACAAAAAATCCATTACTCCACCACCTCATTTAAAATGGATCCACTCTGAATATGGCTTAATATGTTTTGACTGTATGGTTGCTATATTCCTGATCATGGCTTTGCTTTGCTTTCTGTTGTTTTTGATATGAATATAAGGAGAAATAATGGTCAAGGCTATTCTGTCTCAATACACTTAGAGCTATGTGATGTAACTTGGTTATATCTGTAAATTTAAATATAGAAAGAAATGAAATGCAATCATTTTGCATTTAAAATTAATTCTAATAAGGACAATTTAATTCTCCTATAACTATTGATTTTTTTTTATAGGAAGTGTATATACATATTGTTATGCTGGATCATAGGGACCATAGAGGAAGTACTATGACAGAAATACGTAGGTGACATGTTTTAGCCAAAAAGACATTTTTTCAGAAAAGAAGACTAGAAATAGTGAAATAAACTAGCCAAGCAAAACAACAGACTATCGTTTCGCCAGAAAAACCTTTGTAAATGTGGTTGATATATTGAACTCAGACTCTGTATCTAAATCTCTATCCCCCGCTTTTCCTCCTTTCACTCACTGTCACTGTGTGTGTCGCACTGCTTATGCACTTCAACGTCACCCCTGCAGTGAAGTGAGTGGATTTCTCTGTGGTGTGACATGCCGTGCCATGGAGAGATCCAGCTGAGCCTCAACTGAGCTTCCCCCTATGACTCCAACTGAGAAGATACCTTCAGATGCTGAGAGCCAATCTAATTCCCTCAAATCTCCTCATATCCCTGCAGGTGATCCGGGTGCATCCTGATCGGGCCTCTTTCAAGTGTGATGAATAAAGTGGGTCGAGATTAGTCAATTTCCACATTGATAAAATGCATATTTCAGTGTGAGAAGACTGACATGTTTCCGGGCAGAGCTATACATACATTCTTGCAAATCAGTCCTTTGTTCATTGCACAAATAACAGAACTTGTAGCACCATGCAAATCGTACAGCCAAAGGTTGAAGTTATGAGGTTTTTGGTGTCTGCTCACTAACAGGAACTATCATTATGTTTGTAACTGGTTGGTTACACAATATTTGACACCATGTTCACAAGCATTGAATATAATGTGAAAGGTTTCAAACATAACACGGCTTGCCGTCTTAGGAAAATAATTATCGACGAGGTAGTATGATGAAGCAAAACACGGATAGTTAGGCCGTGTTGTTATCCTTTTAAAACAATGTTTAATTTTATTTTTGTATGCATTTATGTATAAGGAAAATTACATTATACTTTATACCAGTTTATAGCTATAAACCTCTGACTGGTACAAAACACTGACACTAGAGTTTCCCTCCATTAATGTTTTCTTATAAATGTCTCATAAAAAGAATCAGAATATAAATGATTATACCATGTGAAATAATATTTCTTCATTTCATTTTCTAGTCCATCTGTGTAAATTAGGCATTATAGAAACAATTACAAAACCAAACAAAACTCTTCTCAATAAATATATTGCATCTGATAGGACTTAATTTACTAAAGGAATATATGTAACAGCACAATGCTATTTATATGTTATTTTCTTCTGTGTTGAAGAAAAGCATCATTGTGCACCATAATGGTCTTCCAGATGCTCTTACTGCTGTTACATGGGCACATCCAGTTATCTCTTCAGTTGAAAAAGATCTAGATCTAGAACTTCAGGTTCCCCTGGATCCAGTTTGGACCCATTCTTTTTTCTAAACGTGCAGTAAAAAAAAACAACAACAACATTCATTTGTAAACAAACTAAAGCAAAAGATATTTGGCCTGAAGACATATGACTATGGCAAGGTTACACGGTTAGAGGTTCCTTCATCGTAAAGTAGCTGAGGATCTGCTGGAGAGTGCAGATGGCTGGTCGCTGTGATGCCTGCGGCTTTCTCATTGTCCTTTCTCCTGGGTGATTATTGCCAGGTCGAAGCCAATGAATGCCACTGATGAAGGCCAGGTTGTTGAGTCAATGGTGGTGCAATTTGCTGTGATCTAATTTTACCTTTAGCATCCTTTGGGGAGGTTAGCGGGGATGTTTTTATCCCAGCAATGTGACTGAGCTGCTCTTTTTTCTTCGGCCCTATTTCACGATTATGTTTTATGCTCTCGTGTGCAGCGTTAGAACCACGAATGTTAAATTCTAACTGGCTTGCATCAGTCAACAGCTTGTTTTTATAGAGGTGTGTGTTTCCAGCCTGTCGAATGGACAATGAACCTCCACGGCCTCATCTGCATGTTCCGATTAGCCAGAATGTCCATACTTTCCAAAACCAGACATTGAAGGACTAGTGCATCTCCGTGGTCCCTTCGTCTCTCAAAAACACATCATTAATTCCAGATGGGACAACAAGGCTTGCCAATTCAATGTCCTCCTGAACTAAGGTTTGCCAGATCTACATGATTTGCGGAGGATGCTGCGAATTTATTCCTTCTGCACGTGCAAACTGGCCAATAGTCGCTATTGGCATTGAGTAAACAAACACTAGTCCAAGTGGTTGGGTGTTAGTGCCAGACGTTCGTAGGGCCTTTTTTGGGCAATGTCATTGTCAGGTTCACAGAAAAAAATCTGATGCTGGCCGTGGCTGACTCATTCTACTGGAAAACGAGAGCGAAAACATATTTGCCGATGCCCTTGAAGATGATGATGATGTGTGCTGCCTAATTGCTGGGAAGAGGATAATTGGGCCACCTGCCAGTTGAAATGCACTTTCTTGTATGTGTCACCTCAGCTCTTTGAGACGCTCAAATACACCCGCTGCTATCAGAGTGCTGTAGCTGCATGAGGGGTGGATCTCGGATAAGTTTAGAACTCGATTCAGATCGAGCCAAACAAGATTAAAAACAATATAGGTCGTGTTCAATCCTGCTGATTGTAGAACGTACAAATGGCCTTTACAATGGCTTTATTTACAAGAATGGTATTTTATTATTTGAGAGGCTTGTCACATATTACTGTCACTTCATACTCTTGCATTGCCTTTAAACAAGTATACAAGGCTGATAGATGCATTTGGGAGCCATATGACAAACATGACTCAAAAATTTACTGATTTCTTTTGTAACATTATTATTAAGCCTTAGAACTTGATACTTGATTTAATCAGATTTATGAACCATACTCATTAGACCAAGACCTACCATGCAACAATATATATATATTTTTTTAGATTCAACTTTATTGTCATTACACATGTACAAGTACAAGGCAACGAAATTAAGTTTAGGTCTAAGTGCAATAGCAGCAAATGCAGGATATACAGTGTTTACATGAGTTATATAATTTAGATAAATTAGATGTGATACTATAACTTCAGAACGATAGCACTATAAGTGTTTTGTTTTCCAGTCAGTAATTAATATGTTATCAAATAACCTGGTATCACAGTGTACTTGGTATGACCTTGTTCTGATATTTCCAATGTAATGTCTGTAGTAGGTGCCATATTAAACATCCAGTGGTCAGTATGAGTAAATTGTACTTAAAGCACCACATGTTAACTGCTCTAATGCAGGTGTGCCAGCGAGGGGAGGGTGAAGCAGGACGGGACGAGCAGTAAGAAACACCTGCAGATAATGAGACTAATCAGTGCGCTCTGTTTCAGTCCAGTGACCCCAATAAAGAGGGCGGAAGGGTCGCCGAATGGTGACTGAGCGTGGGCGGGTGCCGGTAAAAGGGCGAGAGCACTCGGGCGGACGCCAGGAAAAGGCGTGCTGGTCCGCGAGGAAACTTGGGCGGGCGCTTGGTGACCTTTTGCCTTTCTCTCTTTCTTCCAGCGCCGAACCAGTGAGTTTGCTACAAGAAGATACACAAATTTGGAATGTGGCTTTGCATGGTTACACAACATACAGCTGTTATGACTTAGGGGGTACTCACTTTTGACAATAATGGCTGTATGTTAATATTTGTATTCAAAGGACTTTAAATCTATAATACTATACAAGCTGCACATTGACTAAAATATATGCAAGTTTAATTTCTATAGTATTGTCCCTAGAGAAGATCTACTAAAGTGGTTGCTGAAATGTTAGGGGTGCACTTACTTTTGTGAAATACTGCCACTTACAGGGGGACCTGTATAGCGGATGCCCTAAATAGGATTAAACAACGTAATCAATGATATGATGACGCTTTTCTGTGAGGGCATGTAGTATAAAACAAATAAAACGTGTGGTACACTGTGTCTATAAGAGGAATAACACACTTCGTGGCATGATGTTATAGGAAATGAATCTTCTGTGGGGTAACTTTAATTCACTTCTACGTTATTCTTTAAAATATTTAATATTTTTGCTATATTTTTCACAGTACGCCACGGTGTGTCCTTACATAATATATGAATATATTATCTTGCCGTCCAAAAATTAGGCCACGCTCTCTGCAGGATCAATAATGTGCAATCAAATGCAAATATCAAATGAGTCAACGAAAGGTAAATGCCAAATTCCTTTCTTCTTTTCTTTTTTTTTCTTCTTCTTTGTTCTCCAGTTCAAAAACAGAAGTCATTTCTTGAGCAGGCTTACAGTCTGTTCTTTGCTCGATTGGTGCTTTTGTTTACACAGCCATGACATTCATCATGAGAAGTTGCCTTTAAAACGATTTCATGAACCGAAAGCTTTACTCCTGTCATACACAGCGGTAAAGTTGAATATAAATGCAGGAAGGACGGGGGGAGAAAGCTTTAAATGATTGGAAATCTATGTGTGTTTACAGCATTTTACACACCGAACATATTGCATCCATTGCTCATCCTGAGCTGCACTCCAGGACCCTTTTGTCATTTAAATGCTAAACATGCAGTCCGTTAGCTAAAACATACTGTAGCCTCCATCTTTGCATTACATCCTCTTGGCTCGAGCTGCGGGTCAAAAAGTGGGTGCGCATTTAAATAACAGATGATCTCGGTGAGAGAACAGATGATCTGCCTTCACATGGGACGTGCGCAGTTCGGAACGCAGGTAGCACAGACGTCTGGAGGCGTTAACCACATGTTTGACTGGCGCTGATGCATACCTAAATTTTAATCATCAACAAACAGCCTGCAAGATTTAATTCCTTTCCAAAAAAAAAAAAAAAAAAAGCAAAGGCAGTGCAAAGCCGGCACTTAGTGATTAACTGGCTAATTCAGCAGGCGCACCGAACAAAGCAAAATCACACCAGGGAATTAGTTTTACAAGACATCTTGACTGTGTTATTAGTTAAATAATGTGTCTAGTCTATGTGTCTGCTTGAAAGTGTATACTTTTTACCACATGATTACTACATGACTTGTGTTTTAAATCAATGAAGGGAAAGTATGAACAGAAGGCACAGCCAAAATGGTGCAGCAGTGGCTGTCAGGCAAGAGAAAGGTAAGAACGATGATTACGGGAGATTTCGGGACACATGCTAGTATCCGTTGCTGAAACCTCGCCATGGTTTGTGACTAGGAAAGGTGACTGTGACTCATCAAAAAGTTTTTTTTCTTTCCTTGCCATCTGTCCAATGCTTGCTTTTACCCACACTTCTGTTCAGTGCCACCTTAGTCATCAACACTGTAACAGGCTACTGATAAAATTTAGAAGAAGGCAGGAGTTTCGGGAGCCAGACAAATGCATATAAACCCATTAGAGATTTACCTTTAGTAGTATTTATAATTGAGAATAATCAGTTTATTGATTTAAGATTGAGTAAAAAAAACAGGCCGTTAAGCTGGAGAAAATTTGCGTGCAGTACATTTATCTTTATGTATGTGAATTACAATTTAGATCACTTTAACAGTAAAAGCATAAGGATCCCAGAAAACCTGAAAGTCGGCTGCAATATTGTATTTTCTTTCAGAATAATCATTAATACATGCTCTAATTATGATGCTACCTTGTCAAAACACCATGTTTACTACTGTAGCTTCAAAAATTTAAACTCCTCCCTGAAGCGCATGAAATCGGTTTATACTGAAATATTTGATACAGGAAAAAACATGTGAAACTTCACACACTCAGTAACCAGGGCACAGGATTAAACCCTGGAGCTGTGATGAGGCAACTCTACCTGCTGCGTTACTATGCCACCTGGCTTACGGTTCACTTTGGATAAAAGTGTCTTTCTGTCAAATACATGTAAATACTGAGACGAGACAAGGATCAAAACACATTTTTCTTCCACTTAAGCTGAATTCAGGTCTACTGGATCATTGGACCACTCACTTGGTTTGTATATATATATATATATATATATATATATATATATATATATATATATATATATATATATATATATATATACTGTATATAAGCAATTAACCTGGGCTATAACCTAGGATCACATAGTGGACAATATTAAACTAAATCTAATGAGCTCCCTATAACAAATCATGAAAACATTTATTAGGTCCCCAGGGTTTAGTTTCACTATTCTAACTCACTGAAGTGCATTTTTTAAGGTGGTTCTAGGCTTTTAAATGGTATAGCGAGGCTCTAAATGCAAACTGTATATGTTACAGATTCTTTGTTGTCCTGGACAGGTTTATGATGCTAACGTGGCCATAACTGCTGTATATATAAAAATCAGGAATGTCAGACAGTGGCTTTAAACGGTTGCCTAAAATCTATATTTATAATCTTTAATATCTCTATCTATATTCAATGTTGAGATGAGAAATGCACCCCGGCATATCACGGATATAGAACTTGCAGGATTTATTATTTTAATAGACCCAAAACAACACTTCAGGGACACTAAATGCCTAAACCTAAAACCTAAATCCATGTTTTCTTTCTCTAAAAGATAATGCCGGACTTGTGGCCTTGCAATATTAAGCATCATGCATGAATTATTGGTGACATTTGAATAATCTTCTTGTACTTTACCAGAAGTTCTCTCCTTAAAAATTGGACAAAAATTTTCAAAAGATTTTCTCCCACTGATTGCATAACCAGAGGTATTTAATACTTTCCAAATGGCTTTATGTCCATTTTGAGTTTGTGCACTTTGGTACAATAAGTTGCTGGCTTCAATCTGAGCTCATGTTTCTGTTTTTCTGGAGTTTGAAATTGTCCCTCTTCAGGAACTCGAGCTGCGGCAACAACAAATTGAAAATGCTTCCACGTTGTCCACGCTCTGAATCACGTGTGTAATCAGTCCAATGGAAAGCGTGCCAATGACGCCATGACCAGAAAGCTATAAAACGAGCGGACGCTTCTGTTTGTCCATGAAGTGTTCTATGTCTGTATGTGTATATGGTAAGTGGTAAATGTCCGAAAAGAAATATGAAGCGACTAAGAAACGAAGCATTCCCTTTATTCATGCGTTCCTCCCTGCCCTGCTTCGGGGGGGATATGCACAATCTCCGTGTCGCTAGCGGAGCATGCTAGGTCGGTTTCCAGAGAGCACTCTGAGAAGTGTGCTCCCGCTTCTCGTGGTTCTGGCCCCACTTTGGATGAGGAAAAGAGCGATTTGAGGACCTAGGGCTCCCAGCCAGTCCAGCATTCTGTCACAAGGTTCGGAAGCACGCCCTTCTAGTGAACTGCCAGATGTATCTTGATGGGTCCTGCGACTCTCGTCCGCTCCGGTTCAACAGGGTGTGTCCCACGTGTTATGTTCGAGACATTCTTCCTCCGCCAGACCAGAAAAAAGCTGAACCGACTGTGTCTGGTGCGAGCACTGGACATATAAGTCCACAAAACAAGTCTGTGGAGAAAGTCGGAGCAACTGTTTCTCTGCTATGACCCTCCAAGAAGAGGCCTCCCTGCAAACCAGCAGATGCTCAGTAGATGGATTTTGGATACTATTTCATCCTCCTACGAGTCCTCTGGTCGCCCCGCTCCTTCGGGGTCAGAGCTCACTCAACCCGGAATGTGGCAGCCTCTAAGGCTTTGTACTCTGGAGTTTCTCTCCAAAATATCTGCAGCGCTGCGGGCTGGTCCACCCCGCTGACCATGACAGGTAGCCTTGACCTCAGTGCCACTCCTGGCCCCTTAGTCCTTCGACCTAGCTGTGCCCATCCACACTACACAGGGACTGGTCATGGCGTGATTGGACTATCGTTCCCAAAGTGTGCTGAAGCAGCACGTGTTCCTGAAAGGGAACGTCTCTAGGTTACGTATGTAACCGTGGTTCCATGAGAGAATGCCATACTGCCTGCATCCCTTCAGCGCTTCCTTTCCTTTTAAGAAGCTTTCGCTCTGTGTGCTTAATAGCTTCCTGGTCGTGACGTCACCCCGCCAATGAACGTAGACGCGTTCCCAAATCGTTGTTGACGCAGGGTCTCCTTCCTTTGGGGAACCAGTGTTACATCTGTAACCTAAAGTTCATTTCCATGTGTTTATTTATTTATTAATTTATTTTGGGGGGGGTTCTCTGGTTTCTTTCCACCTCTCAAAAAACTTGGCAGTAAGTAGACTACTGCTTAAATATTGGTACTATATACTATATCTGAAATAATGTATATGTGTGCATTTCTACACTGGCACATAGGCACTGGGTTTACTGGAACACTGACCAAAATAAAAATGGTTACTAAGAATGCAGGAATGGAGAACACTCTATGCCCATGTGTTGTGTCTCCTGGCAGCATAACAAGTCCACAAAATCGATTCTGCCCCAGGGCAATAAACAATTTAAAAGTCTCAAACTGTTGAGTATCTCCAGATAAAAATAAAATGGCTGTTGAAAGGCTCATA
Source organism: Silurus meridionalis (assembly GCF_014805685.1). Classification (NCBI taxonomy): domain Eukaryota; kingdom Metazoa; phylum Chordata; class Actinopteri; order Siluriformes; family Siluridae; genus Silurus; species Silurus meridionalis. The sequence continues at coordinate 18,464,075 of NC_060895.1, read as the reverse complement.
GATGTTCCTAAGACTAAAGAATCTTTCAATGAATAAAAATATGAAGCACACTTGGCAGGAAATTGGTGACTTGGCAATCCAAATGGTGGGTCTTTTACCTCTCACTGTCAATATTTATTTGCTCAGTAGGCTATAGCTTATGTAGTTGGCTAATTGCTAAGCCGTTTCAAGCATGTCATAAACCTTACAGTCCTACGTATTATACACATAGGTATGCTTTTAATGTGTTCAATTGCCTTACTAAGGATCTGCCTCACATTGGTAAGCATACAAGAAATAACATGTCAGAAGAAATATAATCAAGACAACGGCATTCCTATCCTCATTTATGCCAGTGTTATTAAAGAAAAACATTGCTTTTCTATGAAAAGCATGTTTAATTTGTTTCACTCTCTTGCCCTTTAAGGTTAAACATAAGCTATATATATAATGTTGTTCCCACTTGGTATTAGATAATAAATATCAATCTCAATATTCTAATGAAACATGGATATTTAGAAATCGCTATCTGAGCGTAGGCATGTGCTCAAATTGCTTATATTGCCTTGGATAAAGAATATCACCTGCGCTTCAGCATTTGATGGATTTTCACTGTTAATGTTTCAATTTTTATAATGACATTTAAAAAGTATGTGCCTCTGTCACTGTGAAAAAGAAATGTAATTATCCCTACTATAAATGGTTGCATATATCAATTTTGAACTGCCTTGCAGAAAGAGGAATAAATTTAATTACGAAAAGTATAAACCAAGAACAAATACATTTAATGTAAGTTTTGATGACACTATTGGTGTTCGCACTGAAGCAAATGATTATGGTGAAGATATCTGATATATTTATAAAAAGGAAATTGTTAAAAAAAAGAAAAGAAAAGAAGCACATGAAGGCAATGCAATCTGGAAGAATACAGTAGCACTGTAGGAACATAGAGCTTGTCTATGAACAAAATAAACGAGTCCATGAATTAATTCGGGGCCTGTTTGAAAATGAATAGAACTACATTCATTAATTCCATCAATTACCTGCTCTTCTGATATTCATTAATTTCTGGTGTATTTGTCCGGAGACTGTGGCAGAACTCGGGAGGGAATTAGAATGCTGAAGCCCACAGAATGAAATCTAATGAAAATCTGTGGCTAGAGAGTTAATTAGTTGAGTTGACCCCTATCATCCTGTGAATGGTTAGATACACCGGTAGTGACAGAGTCACACAGTGCTGCCAGAGACAAACTCGACATGACTGACATTATCAGTGTCCAAAAATAAAAGCTGTACAGAACCCAGAGAACACGATGCCTGATTAGTGGCTAATTAGAGTCATAAGACAAAGTACTTTCTGTTATGGAGCATTGTTTAACTGCAACAATAACAATAACAAAGTATTTTAAACAACACATGTGCAATAACCGTGCAATATTACCTGTGTGCAATATGTCTGTTAGCATAACTACTTACTCGTGGTCTCTTATTTTTTCTTCTTCCTTGTATTTATACATTGTGTTCTGTATATACTGCATACGATATTATGTCTTATTCTTTTTTATATTTGCATTTCTTTTTCTTTGCTGCTGTAACAGAGCAATTTCCCCAATGTGGGACGAATAACGGTATATCTTATCTAATCTTATCTTATTGAGTTTTGTTCTGTACTTCATGTCAACAAACATATCATTATAAAGCCATAATCCATCTTTTATATATATATATATATATATATATATATATATATATATATATATATATATATATATATATATATAAAGAATAATAAAGAAAATATAACTACAGAATGATGGACATTTGTATTTGATTTAAAAATTTGACTTTGATGAGTTTTAAATAAATAAAATATATTATACAAATCATTAAATGTGCCAAAATTTTATTATTTGGAAATCAATACTATAAACAGGCTCATAACAGACATAATTTTCATCCTCTGCAAATCGTATTTTTGTGTCTGTTGTATTGACTTTTTTATATTGCCATTAAGTGACAATATAACCATGCATCAGAAATTTGAAATTATATAATAGTACATACTGTGCAAACATCTTGGACATATGTAAAGAAATGTTGTAAAGCTCATTCATAAATAATAAAATTATACATTGAATTTCGACAATAAATATGTCCTCTAGCACTAAACCGTAATAAACAAAACAAAGGCAATATTTGGTATGACAACCCTTTTTAAAAATGCATAAGCAGTATTGGGGATATTTTGTGCAGTTTTATAAAGCTGGTAAAGATTTTTTGTGTGTCACAGGTCTTAAAAAAAAAACAAAAAAAAACCAGACTAACACTTTTATAAAATTTTATGAATTACGTTTTTGAAACATTTAATTGTTGGAAATCAAACAATCAAACATTTCTTATTGTACTGAGGCAATAATATAGGAGTCATAGAATATAAATTATACCTAGGTTATCGATATGTTTTATATTTATATATATATATATATATGTATATGTGTGTATGTGTGTGTGTGTGTGTGTGTGTGTGTGTGTGTGTGTGTGTGTGTGTGTGTGTGTTTGGGTCTTCCATAAAGCTAAAAAAGTATAAAAACTATTATTTATGATGTTGCATGTTAATTCCTGGAGCACTAGAGAAAGGATCAATTCATTTTTCTTCCCCTCAAATCTTTTGTCTTTCATGAGGTTTACAGTCAAAATGAGACCAGCAATAATTATTTCAGTTCATCACAGGTCTGTGATGGCTGATCTTTTTTTATAGGCTTAATATAATTTACCGGCCTTAAAGCACACCCACAGGTGGCATACATTAGATCTTGACTGTTGCAATCAAGTGCAGTGACATGTTTTGATTTAACAAGCTGTGGGAGGCCGGCGGGGCAAAGTGAAAGAGAAAGCCAGTGAGGGAGAAATAATAATAATAAAAAAACAGAGCCCATGGATATCTTGAGGAACAGCCGCTGCCAGAGCTCCCAGTGGAGCAGTTTGTGAGAACGTCTACAGAGCGTAACATCGCGGTTAAACATGTATTCAGAAATTAACAGTGCAACAGTTACCCCAGAACTGTCAGAATTTTTGTAGATAGGTTTAATATACCTGGAGCAATTCATGAGCTTTTCTTCAAGCATTAGAAGATATAAAGCTATAATAGTGTTACTAATAGCAGCACTGTGCTTAATTTCTGGCAAACACGTGAAATGTGAAAGAAAACTCATTACTTACTCATCTTAATAGCAAAAAAAAAACTTATAAATGAACATAACAACACTGTCTGAAGAAAGACTTAAGCTGATAGAAGGTAGGCAGTGTTAGATTTTTGTAATCCATGGGAAATGATGAGCACACTAGTTCATGCATATTTTAAATAGACATCTTGTGGTTGGGGAAAATCAACATCTTAACATCTATTTCACAAGGAAAAGCATGCTAACTTTAATCTTACCCTGGATAGAAAAAAACACCTGCTCCTTCATACAGTTGTAAATCAGCCACTCATGTGGCAGAAAAGATATGCAGAACATCATACAGGTCAAGAGCTTCAGATAATGTTCACATCAAACATCAGAATAGGGGAAAGTGTGATCTTAGTAACTAGTGTGGTTGTTGGTGCCAGATGGGCTGGTTTAAATATATCAGAAACAGCTGATCTCCTGGGATTTTCAGACACAACAGTCTCTAGAGTTTACACAGAATTGTAAAAACAACTATCTGGTGAGTGACAGATTTGTGGGTGGAAACACTGTGTTGATCAGAGAGGTTAGACAAGATCGGTGGGCTGGTTTGCTCTGACAGAAAAGCCACAGTAACTCAAATAATCATTCTTTATAACCATGATGAGTAGAAAAGCGTGTCTGAATGCACATGTGGAATCTCGATATGGAAGACGGCGTTCTTTATTCCCCAATAGGCTACACGTGTTGGGTTCTTCTACTATAAAATGGTTGAATCCAAAATACTTATTGATAAAAATTTTATTTTAAGTAGAAGATAAGTATAAATTGTATTTATTTAAAAAGCATGTTGATTTGTCTTTTGATTCTGATTTGATGAAGTGTATACATGGGCAGTAACTTATCTGATTACAAAATTCCATTAAATGCTTTTGCTGAAAGTCATTAAGAAAAAAAAACAAACAGTATATTCAGACAAAAATCTTACATACCCTTAACCCTTAATGTAACTTTGATATCTTTCTATACTAATTAAACTGTGCAAATTGCACAGACAAATACATTTGTGTAAAACCAAAACACAAATCTCTCTTTCTCTTTCTCTCTTCTGTGTGTGTGTGTGTGTGTGTGTGTGTGTGTGTGTGTGTGTGTGTGTGTGTGTGTGTGTGATGTCTTTAAGGCCGTATGTTCTTTTCCGTTTCCACACACTTGATATACGCTCTCTCTCCATGGCCAGACAAACATATCGATCTTGAGCTGTTTGTCTGAGAGAGAGATTATTAAGACATGCTTTTCTGGGGATGACAGATCCTTCAAGTGCTTATTTCAAGCCGCTTAGTCCCTCTATGTAAACTCGTGTCTGAAAAACGTGTCAATAAGTCAGGAGAGGTGACTCTGGCATGGCTCTGAAAAGGTTTTGCTGGTATCATCATAAAGTCATGTAACCAGTAAAAGGAGTATAAAGCTGTTTAGCTATGAATTTGTATTTTAATTGTCATAGCTGTTTTAGATAAACCTGCCAAGTCCCACTTGCTTTGTGATCACAATGTACACCGGTGTACACCTTGACTGATGTAGTGTAGCATACTTCATCTGTTTTGTCACTCTGTTTGTGCTTTGCTGCCTATGGGTAAGAAATAGTACTCTTAGTACTGTTTGTCTTCACTCTTGCATGTGCAATACGATGATTCCCCTATTCGATGTCAGTTTCAAAATCTGATTATTCGAGCTACATTTGCAGCTATTGATATCAAATCACGGATACACACGCACCTGCGGCTGCATCACAATAACTGAGTTCTGTATTAATATACCGAGGTTTGAATCAATAAAACCATTACAGAATTGATCTGTTCATATAATGTTCTAATCTTCTGTCTGTTACGTTGCTTAGCGACCGAAGCTTACCGTTAACCCACAGCATCACATGGCAGAAGAATGAATTACGGTGAATGATTGATAATAAATGCAAACATTTATTGGTCAACGGAGTTTATCATATTGTTGTTGTCTCTATAATATAGAAAGCAATTAGCCACAAAAGGGTGTATCACGCATCGATTTTATCATGACGTGAAAACAATGCGTGATACAGCTGCAGACCAAACTGAAATGGTTTATGATGAGCATATGATGACTTCATTGAGCAGTTGTACGTGATCCAAATTGCCCATAAACACCCCCTATTTGTCGATTAGTTTTGGAGCACCAGTAAAAAATAAAATAAAATAAAGGAGGAAGAATTGATCACCAAACATGTCTAATTACATTTGTTAAACGTGGAATATTTTTGGAAGTTCTGTGCTATTCAGAAATTGAATTGGATTTGCAAAAATGAAACAAAATAAACCAATCCAATGCTATTAGTTAGTTAGAAGTAATTTAAAATTCACGAAAACTCACTTTAATATTAAATCCAAACCAATATGAATATATTAATATGCAAATTTTAACATTTAAGTAAATAAAGGTATTTTAGTACTAGCAGGGATTTAGACATCAACACATTCTAGCAATAGAGAAGATCCAGTGAGATTAGAGTAAGAAAAGAACTAAAAAAAAAATCAAAAACAGACAATGTGAAGAGTTCAACCAGTCCATTCCCTGTGAGCCGGCATCATGTGAGGGTGAGGGAGACATAGAGCTGGCATTTGACAAGCTGCAGCTTCTTCACTAACTCCTCTCACCTCTGCCAGAGTTCAGCTGGTGGTCTCCACTTAGTCCTAGTACACTCAGCCTTATTACTGCTGCTCCCTCTGCATCTCCTGCACAGTGATGTGAGTGTCATGGAAATTACTATACGATCTTTAAAGAGGTGAAAAATTGTAATTGAGGTGTTCTCATAATTTGTGCCTGCACAGTTCTATCTTTGCTTGCTGGAGTTCCACTTTTGGATTTTGGCTTAGACTGCAATTCCATCGTTCATGGGCTGTCAGAGTGTATTAGAAGCGTACTACCTTCTTGGCGTCTGTAAAATACAAATAGGGCTATGAGTGGTCCAGCATGGAAATCACACTTGTGAATAGAGAATGTTGAATGCATTGTCCTGTTCTAAAATTCTATAATTGTAGAGTAAAAGTCTAATGCCTCATACATAAACCTTTAATGGATTATCATGAAGATACCCAGAAGAGGATTACTCTGTATTACAGATTATTCAAGAATACTTGCAAAGCTCCTTATGGCAAAATGAAGAAAGACTTCAAACTGTATGCTTTATCATACATGCACACTATAAATGTAGAAAAACTGCTATTTTATACTCTATAGAACCCATACAAATACCTATTTGAAAAAAATATATGAATGATAGTTAGAGAAATCTGAAGGACATGTTGCTGCATTATTGTAATATCAGTGTAATGAATGTGAACAATGGCAGGCTATTTCTGAAATGAACTGCACCAAAGCATTATATAGTGAGATATGTGCAGTAGCAGGATATTTTGCTATAAGAGGAAACTTGTTTGGAATGGAAATATTATATGCCACATCTGCAAAGCAGTAAAGGATATTTGCTTTAGTTTTTTCTGATTGCTATAATTAAACAAAACAGTGCAGCACATCAGTGAAATGTTTGGTCAATTTTTAATGAATCAACCATAATTTGAAATCTTTTAAATATGCATTTTGGACTTGTAAAAGCAATGTCCTTGTGAAAAGCAACCTAAAAATTGAAACATAAAATTTATTTTGGTTTTGCCTCATTCCGAGTTTGCCTCAATGTTTGCCTCAGTTCCTCCAAGAAAGATGAACAAATTCTTCTGAAAATATATTTACACTAAGCTGCTGATGTGCATGTGCCTTGTTTTCACATACAGTTACAATTCTGATAGAGTACATTTGTTGTTCTTTTGCTCAAGTAAGTATGACTCTCACAGCAGTATTATGCTAAAATTATGGACTGTGGCAAGGAAAAACTAACCGAGATGGCATTAGGAAGAAACCTTGAGAGGAACTAGACTCAAGAGGGAACCCATCCTCATCTGGGTTGCACCGAATGTTCATTTATTGCAGATATACGATGTTGCGTGGTGCAGTGATGGTGATCAGAAGCGAACTGTAGTCCTGAGTCAATGTAGCAGACTGTTTACATTAACTAGAGTCCAAATCCATCCTCGAAGCGCCCGTTCTTACTCCGAATTTCATGGAACCACCCAAAAATCCCAGTTGCATCTCTATACAATGGTCTGTCTCATTTGGGACTCTGGTAGATTGCTATGTATTGAACAGGACATCTGAATCGTTTAGCCTTTTTATTGTCCTTAGGGCCCCGATTTTTATTTGACTTGTATGGAGTGAGACAGATTTGAGCTTTGTTCGATTTTACTGATGAGGAGAGAGATAAAAAAAAGAAACAATAACAAAGAAATCACCCTTTAAACAAAATGTTCTTAGACTGGAACATTTGAAATGATTTCAGCTTGTGTGGTGTTTATTTGTTGTGTTTATTGATGCTATATTTTCATTATTAGTATTCGTGTGATGCTGAAATCACTGGGCAATATTGTTCTTGCAGTTACAGTGGTGCTTAATGGGGGGGGGATCAATAATCTCAAACAGTCCTGTTTCACAAATCCGGTCCAAATACAAAACAAGAGTTTGTTTGTTTGTTTGTTTTCCAAAGACAGTCAATGTCATAGTAATGAGAAATCTAACACAGTCAGAGTAGAGACACCAAACATTGGAGACTAGGTTGCAAAATGCAATGAAGCTAAATAGCACAGTTGTGCTAAGTTATAGCAGAGGCTATAAACAGCTAGTTAACAATTTCTAATAACATAATTATTAGCAGGTGGTAAAAAGCCATTGTAAGTAAAATAGGAAACTGTTTATCAAAATAAAATTAGATGCTGTCTTTGAAAGAATTTGTCATTTATCTTCTGCACAGTTGATTGTGACATTGATTGCAAGCTGTTCAGAATTTGAATCGAAGGCCCATGTGTGACGTTTCACCTTAGTATCCCTCCACTGTTTCATCCTTAAAGTTCACTAGAGCCCAAATCTACCCTATATACTGCTCTTTTCACCTTGCTGGACTTTCTTTTTAAAGCTATCCCCAGTACCACTATGGCGCTACAGTCTTTCTAAGCCTGAAGAATCATTTTGCACTGCACATTTGAAAAGTAATAATGACATTAAAGGCTTCAGAGAATCAAGGTGTTTCTGCTCACTTGGCAAGACTGCTGTCATGTTCTATTCCCTGCCCAGTTGACGGCAGTCTCTCCTGGACTGGTTTCTATTTCGGGATCCGTCACTCCTATCTGTGGTAGACAGATGTGTTCTAAAGCAGAGCAATAAGGGCCAGCCTGAACCCTTACACCCTCCAAACCAAGACAATCCAGACAACTGACACGACCTGCCTGCAGCGCAAGCACTTCCATGTGGGCAGTAAAGTGATTTCAGGACTGGAAGCTCAGTTCAGTTGATTACTCCACAGATGCCATAGGGATTCTGCACTAAGCTCTTGATCTCAGCCTTCACTGACTCACTCGAGTTAATGGACGATTGAGTGGTTTCCTGAATAAATGTAGCAGTAGATTTTGGACAGTGTCTCTAAAGAACACCCACATTTCAGGTCTTAATTAATGCTCCTTTGTTTAAAAAAAAAGAAGAAGAAAAACTAAAACTGGCTTTCAATGTAGTTACACATTATTATTATTATTATTATTACACCATGCATTTCCTGTCTCTGTGAATAGAATTTAATGGGAATCTTCATGTAGAGCAATCAAGAGAGTAACAATAGTGTATTTCAGTATTAAATATAGACATAAAAATGATAATGTCCAAAGAAACAGGCTTGTGAAGCTTTAGCAAGGGAAACATGAAGCTTTAACATTATATTTGAGATTATCAAGATACACTATATGTACTTTTATTCATTTTTATTTAATGTTGTTTTTTTTCCTTTCCTTCCTATGGTGAAGTCCACCACCATGCTGTTTCCCTTTCACCATTCCCAAAATGTTAAGGAGGAATTTGTACTGCAGACCCGCTGTGTGAACAAATTTTGTTCTACTCTGAACTGAAGTGTGAAAATATGGGCTACATCTGTTTGGACTATATAAGTTTGTAAAAATGTGATTATTATTGTACTTAATGATGCTGTTTGAAGCCATTTGGGTATTTATTTATGGGAAAGATTTTTATTCAGTCTTTTATACGATGTCCAGTGCAAAACTAATGAAGCAAACAGACACTAAAGATGTCTTGCCTGTTCAGCTAGATTTGCTGTAAAGGGAAAATTGCGTAATCAATAATTTAGATCGTGATTCCTTAATCGAAACGACACTATAAACATATGATTTATGGAAGAAAGAGAGAAACCAAAGAAGTATTTCTATGAGTTTGGTATACACAGTGATAGTAGTGAGTGGTAAATGAGAGGTGACATGCACCTGCGGTATCTCTCATGGGCCTTCAATATAGATCAGTGTTTGTGCAGCATTTGGCCTTTGACCCAGATTTTGAAGCCATTCATTCAGAATCACTGCTGGTGCCTACACATGAGCACAGGTGTTCTGGACAGTCGGGACATCTCTGTGACATCAAGAACTACGACTGTGTCACTTAAAAATGAAATCAGACAAAATATCCGCATTTAATAACATGTTTTAAATATGATTAGGTGACAAAGTCTTTGGCATTCTTTTGTTGGCCAGTTAGCTAGCATGAGCTAGCTCGCTGTGGGGATATTTCTTTTATTTTACATGTTTTTAAATGCAAAGCTAATACAAGCCTGCAGACCTTCACAGCAACCTTAATAATAACTGTTTTGCATCTAAAACTTAAAATAGCTAGCTAACTAACATAAATAAACTGTGATGATCTTTGTGAGGATATTTAGGCTAACCTTTCTATAATTTAGAGAATATTTAATTTATTTAAATTAATTTTTTTGCTGTCTCACATAGTTAACCTGGTTAGATTTTCTGAGAGCTCATTTTCATAAATGTTTCCCGCCTAGTTGCTAGCTGGTTAACTTAAGCTAGCCTGACATTATCGGCACCCATAATCTTCCTTGCTAATATTATCATGTTGATTCGCTGAGTCGTAGCTAACCTGGCTAAATTACTTAGAGGAGAGAAGTCCAAATTATTCACTGCTAACTAGCTGGCTGACTAACCTGACAGGATTTTTAGGTGATTTTTAAAGATGCTAGCTTGCTTACTCAACTAGCAAACAGAAGATCTTTTCATAGAAGATTTTTTAATTATGATTAATGATAACTAGTTAGCTGGCTAAACTTCATTTATCCTGACAGGATTTCTTAGAGAACCTCTTTGGGTACAATGATAAAACTACTCATAAATATCTGATGGTTGTATTAGTCAATTTCATACCCATGGCACGCCCGTCTGTCTCACTGAGACACATCCACAGGTCTGCGGTCTGTAGACTCCCTCTTCTGTTAAGCCTTTTACAGTGCTTCTGGTGGAAGGAAACATGGCCATTATGTAGTTGAAAAGCAGCCTATCTGAACATTCATTCTCGTTCATTAATTATGCATTTCTGCCAACCTCCTGGGCACTAGCCATTAGCCCAGACGTGGGCAGTCCTACACAGAAATTTTCAGTAATCCCCGATCACCCGGGACCGCCATTAAATACTCAGCCAAAGAGTGCACTTATGATCCCACTGATGTTAACAGCTAAAGGCTAAACAGAGTATCGAGGACACAAAGAAAGAAAATATACTTCAATTTCAGAAAAAAAATATTTTTGTCGTAAAAAAAGCAGATCCATTCCATACGTGTATTCCAGATATCATGTATTGTTTCCTTCCATGTTACTACACAATTGTTGATGAAGCCTTAATTGTTCCAGTCTTATTAAAACTAATTCCCCAAATCTCATAACCATCTTCCTTTGCCCTCAGCCACTTTGCACTGCTCTCCTAACACCAATTGAAAAGGATTTAACGAGAGGAAAGGAAAGAGTAGAAGGTAAAAATCTTTAATTGCTTTGCCTCTGCTATAATCACTCATCGCAAACAAAGCTGTATTAATCTGAAATACACCCCTGCTATTTCACACTTACTTCAACTGGTGCTGATTGTCACAAATAAACGTCCTAAGTAATATCCAGGCCTTTTTCACTGTGAAATAAATGTCATCAGTACATCAAGCATTCACGAAATGTCAGGTTGTAGATGCTACTCCCTAATTATCACAGTGTTTGCAGGCATTAATTAACATTTTTGCTTCAATGTCAGTAGATTTTAATTAAGCAGGTAATTTGTGGAGTTAACAGGAAATTAATTCACTTAATTCTCTTTAATTCTCCGTCAACTTTTCATCGATGTCAATTTAAGTTTAATTTCGTTCATCTCGGTTTAAATTCCAGTTTTAAAGTCAGAGAACATTTCTGTCAGATGCCACCATTCAATTTCAGGCTTAATTACTTTACATTAACATGCTAGTCATTCTTGTTCTCTTATTTAGTGATAGCACCCAGTTTTTGAATAAAGTCCATCAAGGTCTCGGGAGACGGAAACCTCATTAAGTCTGCCGTTATCATGGTCTCACAATAGCATTTTAAACAAAATTAATATGAGCCAATTTATAATACGTGAAGTGGAGATAAGGGATTTCAACTCAAATCTTATGTAATTCCTCTTGGTTGTAATTCATAAGTCATTTGTATTTGGCTTTAGATCAGGTTCCACACATCGACAGATGCAAGGTGCAAATAAAGCAAAGATCTTTTTTGTGGTTCTGTTTTATGCTTTGCCTAAGCATTCACCCCTTTTCCCCATACATTGTATGTGATCTAAACAAAATAACACATAATAGTAAAATTAATCAATATATATATTTTTTTAAATATACTGTAATATATAGTGTATATTGTGATTGCATAAGCATTTATTATTTTTCATGAGAGGCCCCTAAATACATTCTGGTGCAAACATTTGGCATCAGAAGTCAAATAATTAGTTGAGCGGAGTTTACTTGTGTACAATCGCAGAGCTACATGAACTACATAAAGGCACGGGTATAAATTAACCTGTGCCTGTGCCTCTGATTTAAAAATGCAGCATGTATAATAATGACCTATTAAAATCATCAAATAGTTTTCTCAGTTGAGGTACTTGTGAAGTGGGTTTTGATCCAGGGGCATTAATTTGGTAATAATTGTGAAATTCATTGATGTGTCAGCATCTCAAACATGATCCTCGGTCCTGACTGGTCCTTAAAAACTGTAGTATAGTATATTATATATATATATATATATATATATATATATATATATATATATATATATATATATATATATATATATACAGTGAGGAAAATAAGTATTTGAACACCCTGCTATTTTGCAAGTTCTCCCACTTAGAAATCATGGAGGGTCTGAAATTGTCATCGAGGTGCATGTCCACTGTGAGAGACATAATCTAAAAAAAAATCCAGAAATCACAATGTATGATTTTAAACTATTTATTTGTATGATACAGCTGCAAATAAGTATTTGAACACCTGAGAAAGTCAATGTTAATATTTGGTACAGTAGCCTTTGTTTGCAATTACAGAGGTCAAATGTTTCCTGTAGTTTTTACCAGGTTTGCACACACTGCAGGAGGGATTTTGGCCTACTCCTCCACACAGATCTTGTCTCTCACAGTGGACATGCACCTACGATGACAATTTCAGACCCCTCCATGATTTCTAAGTGGGAGAACTTATGAATGAATGATCTTCGCACATCTGGCAATTAAAACCGACCGTGTGGAAACATAGCAAAAGTTTTCTATGTTAAGTAGGGTTTTGCTAAAAATAAACATACATTTGCATAAAGCATCCATATTTGTCAATGCTTATGTTGATTAGAGTATTAATTTAAGGTACATTTAAAAGAGATACAAATTAAGATGTGATTAATTACGAGTTTACTTATGACAATCATGCGATTAATTGCAATTAGAGTTATTTTTTAAGTTTCCATTCGTTTGATCATTAAGTTTATTTATTATATATTTATAATACTTCTGAAAGGAAGAAGTGAGCTGCAGGAAAAGAATAAAAAGTGTGTGTGTTTACTGTGTGTGTGCTTACTGTGTGTTAATGCATGTCAGTGAGTATGTGTAAAAGGTTACACTCTGGGTCCAATGTGCTCATTATGGCACTGAAGTGACCGTCGTCCTCCAGCCCACCTGCAGCACACTGCCCTCATTGCTCACACTGCCCTGCCTCTCTGCTAATGATGCCCACAGCTCGGCATTCCGGGAGAGCCAAGCGCTTCCTTGCCTCCCGTCACTATCATGTCATTTTCTTTTAATGAGTTGTTTCAGCACTGTTAGAGGAAGCCACGCGGTCCTGCTCTGACACCTTCTCCAGAGGTCCAGGTAAAAACAATCTAACAGGGGCTGCCAAGTGTCATCTGAATCTACATCCGTTGTAACTTCACCAACTGTTTGTGTAATCATGGCTTTGCCATAATTAAGCTGTGCTAAATCACCTTATTCGCACAGGGTGTGCCAAAATAAATATTTCCATCAATTATCTAAAACAGATACAGAATTGCACCTGATTGACCTTTGTAAAAAAAAAAAAAAAAAAAATTACATTATTTAAAACTGAGACTAATATATATATTATTTACCAGCTTGTTAACTCTACAACCAAAGATACAACCTTAAGCCTGCAGGTGTATGTATGTATGTATGTATGTATGTATATATCCTTCTGGGGGAACTTTTGAGCCTCTTATAGACTTTCTAATCATACAACAGTATGGTTTCTTATTCTGATAAGTAGAACATCTTCTTAAGAAAGCCAAGCCTTGATAAACCCTTTTTTTTAATTCATGGAAAGTGCCACATAACTTTCAAGTTTTTTTTTTCTTTCTGGAAAAAGAGACAAAACTGCCATCTAGTTTCACAAATTTAGTATTTACTCTATTCAGCATTCTATAATTGAGGCCTAGTTTTTCTCTTTAGAAATGTCCTACAGACTCCAATCTCTTTTCCTTTATATACAGGTGGAGTAACAGAAGCTAACAAACTTTCACTCAGCCCCTAATTGCATACTAAAACCTGGTGGGCTAAATATGAATTTTTTGAACTTCTTGAAAGACATGCTTTCAGTGGGGTTCTATGATTAATGTTCATAGTGGGGTTCTATGATAAATGTTCTTTCAATGAGACTTTTACATTTTTGTTACAAAACATTGGACATTTTCTGCAATTTTAGCAATTTGTGCCTTTGAACTGTCTTTTCTTTTAGAAAGATTGAATTATTAACCATCATAGTGTCCTTGAGGAACATTCCTATACTTTTAGAAAAAATAAAAAAAAACCTAAAGCAAAAGAATCCCTGCGATCTAGAATCTTCTCCTTCCTCTATGTAAAACTATAGAGCTGAGGGTTTCTTGTTATGAAAGGTGTCAAGGCAAATCAAAAGAAAGCTGAAGTTTGTCGAATCTTTGATGCAACCCTTGAACCCTATTTTCTACCAGCGAAAGAATGTGCCACTGATGTGTAACAGGAGAATTTTGGCCACAAATCCGTGACAGCAGCTGATGATGGTCTCGGTTATGGAGAGCTTGAGTCAGTTTTAGTCCCTTGACGAAATGGGGCTTGACTTGGATTCTACCTTACTTAACAAAAAAATGTCTGCCAGATGAATAAATAGTTCTGTAAATGATAAAGGTAATGTTAAATCATTACACTCCATTCGATTTTCACGCACTTCCTTCCTCCCTGACTCTGACTGCTGTCATTGCCAAAACCTTGTCTAAGAGATAAGACAGATTCATCACAGAGTGTCCTAATTAGCACAAAGCCTGTTCATCTGCTCCTATTTGCACAACCCAAACATCGTCTCTGATTGACTTTTGGTAGACAGATTTCCAACAAAAAAGCCATAAACATTTAATTTCACAAACTCCTTTACCATTTTATGTTATCATCTATTTTAGTGTAAAGCTCTACACGTTGAAGTGACATAGACTTCTGGCAATTTCATTAACAATATCCCATAAAAACTGTAATCTTTCTGCTAAGCTTCCTCTCAAAACCTTGAAAATTCAATTCTTCTCAGAGAAGACATTCACTCTGTTTGGCTAAATTCAATCCTGCATAAATATGTGATATCCTTGAGCGCCTTTGGAGGTTTATGAAGAAATGTAAAAAAGAAAAAGCATAAAAAAATATAAAAGACCGTCCTTCATCATGAGGCAATAAAGTGCTGGAGTTTTTTTGTTTTCCCCCGACAGCATCAGACTCCAGGCAGAATGAAGGAGTTTAATAATAGTTCGCGCTTCAATATTGAAACGTGCAGATTATATCAGGACCATGCAGATCAGTCAGAGACCATATGGATTTTTTATTACAGGAACTTTAATTAACATTTAGCTCATCTGTGGCTTCATTAGCTCCCAGATGTCGCCGCAGATCCATGCAGAGCTCGCGGTAATGCTAGCGCTGTGTCCAGGTGTTGAATGGTGCTGAAGATCTCCTGCGTCTGCAGGGGGTGATCTGAACATTCTGTGCCAGCTGAGTGATATTCTGTCATAAAACTTGAATGTTATTTGTTTTACCTTTTTCTTGTTCACATCATGTTTAAATTGGCGCAAAACAGTTTTTCATTGCATGTTGTGTGTTATTAGCAGTGTAAAGCTTGCTATAATGGACTGTATACAATAGGGCTTTGTATTTCTTGAATCGGTTTGGTCACAGAAACATCTCTGGAAGTTGAAAAGTTGACTAAGTTACATTTGAAGTATTAAAGAGGAATAAATAACACTGCAATGACCTTTGTCACAACAACGAGAAGTGAATACTCACGCCAAGTAGATCTCTGCATTAACAGTAATAAATTCCTGATACAGTTTTGCAGATGCATGGCACCATACAGACACACAGATACATCCAGCTCTTTTAAGTTAAGAAAAGGTGAAGTTTTTTTTTTAATACACAGATGCCGATCATAGGAAAATCAGACCCATGCTGTTGCCTCCTTTGAAGAGAATTGAGTTCAGCACCTGCCCTCTCGAGTGGAAGATGGAACGTCATATGCCATCAAAGGATGAGTTATGACAAAAGAGCCTTTGGTTGCATGGAAGATTGGAAAGTCTGGCATCAGCATGGTCTCTGGTATTTGTGTTCCTAGGAACTGCAGTGAGGTCATGGGATGCTTCATGCTTCTGAGAGCCTCCTCAAGCAAACACAATTTAGCATGGTGTCAGGGTCTGGGGCACAAAGCTGGATGGATTAAAGGACTGTCATACTATGTCTCCTATGACAGGATAACAAGCTAAGTTCCCCAAAAACCCCCGAGAGATACTACTGCTTCAAGAATGATGAGTGTGTTGTGTTGTGTGCACACAAACACACACGCACTCACAAAGTTTTGTTGGGTTTCTACATTATACAATATTATAAATACAAAGAAAATGTGAATGATGATATGATCATGTCTTGGTACGAATGATATTCTTCATTTTCTTTATACTTCCATAATAATTATTGTACACACCGACACACACAATGAAAACGGACAACATATCCTGCATGTATGTTAATATGTATTTCGGCAGACCATATTGTTCCTCTATGTATTATTTGTTATTGGCATCAAGAACAATATTGGAAAATAATGGAGTCTTGCTTAAGAAATTTAATTTGAGAAAATCTTATTAGCATAGAGCATCTTTACGCTTCATGACGCCAGAGACCCAATTACAGATAGTCTAAGTTCTCAAAATAACACACTGATTGTAATTTTTATTACACGCCCTTCATTACAACTGTCAGGCGATATTTTATATTTCTGCTGTCGCTGTTTCTAAATGGAAACTAGTATTTCCTTACATTGAACAGCTCTAATGTAGATTCAGCTGACAATACAAATTGAATCAATGTTCCTCATTCTATATACCATTAGAATGTAACCATGACAACAGAAATGTCATTTACACCGATTTGCTTTTACGGTGCAACATTAAAAAATAAGATGAAAAAAAAAAACATGGTTTGTGGAAAGGAACGATCTATAAATAGCACAGTGTGATTTAAAATAAAGGTGACAAGACAACCCTTTCTAAGTTGCAGCCATAACAACAAGTATATAATGAAAAAATAGACGTGTAGGTTGGGAAGAAGTAAAACATAACAAGCCAAAAACATACACTATAATGGGGTACTGAGAAAGCACTTAATGTAGATTTATTTCCAATAGCTCACAATAAAGAGTTTTATTGATCTTATATCTTATTTGTCAATAAATATCATTTTGAATTTATTAATGAATTAATTCAAAGTTGTTATTGTTGTAGAAGGTAGTTAGTTCTTGTTACAGCAGCTATATCATCATCATCTCCCCCCGAGACAGGTACATTTCTTCAAGCTGAAATGTTAAAGTGTGTTATGTGTTTTATGAAAATCCTAATTTCTTCTTTTTTTTCTTCTAGCTCAGTCGTTAGAGTTCAGTCACGGGATCATCTGACAGGATTTTGCATCTATAATATATAGTTAAAAAGCTTTATAATATAACTACCGAACCTAGATCTTAACTAATCAACTGACCACCTCGCTGTCTGTATTAATTCTTAATCAGATCATGGAGACATACTTTAAGGTCCACCATAATGTAGCAGCTAAACCTGGGACAGGGGTTGGACTTAAATTATCGTCATAGTTGAATAAAAAATCTGTTGCAGCTCTATGCTTGCATGCAGTCCATGTTGGCTTTAAAACTAATTAAATTTTAAGATAGTAAGATATTTAAGGTGTTTTGTAGTAGTGGATTTAAAACAAACATATTTATTATTAATAAGCTTTAGATTAATTTATATGATTCATAAAACCCAAATTCTTTATAATTTTTTCCCACTTCAAGGATAAGGGGGCTGCATTTCTGTGGCCTCGATCATGAAGTTAGCTTTTGCTATATTGGGCTACTTAACTGCACTTATTCATTTCTGTTTTCTGTCTATTGTAATCACTTTATCTTAAGGGAATTTATCCAAACTTATTTTTCCGCACCATTACCCCCTGGTGAAACGTTGATAGAAGGCAAAGTGGGAGAATTTACACGCAGAAGTACTTCAGCTGTTAACAAATTAACGACAGCTAATTTCTACTTACTCCTACAATAACCTCATTCAGCGAGTACATATGGGTCTCGAATAAACAAAGACAGATGGACAGTCATTAAACGGAGATCATGTTGGTTAGGCATCGCATAACCGTGAGCACTGTGCACTCATTTTCTGAGAAACGAATGACCCTGTAACTGCACCCCCCCACCCCACCCCCTTATGACACCTTGTCATATCTAGAGGCTCTAAAAAAGGAACTGTACGAGAGAATTAAGGAACCGGCTCTTGTTTATGCAGCACTGTTCCCGAGGGACGTGAGCAAGGGTGAAGAGGTTAATGAGATCGAGTTGTACCACTAAAAGTCTCCATGGAAACCGTCTTCGTGTCACAATCATGTGGCGATAAAGACATGTTTACATAATGTAAATTATGAGACAAGGCATGCCTTGTCTCAGTTGGAGAGGGAAAAAAATACACAAGGAGTTTGTTCTCTTGTTAAGTGATTAGTTATTAAACGATCCTGTCATTGTGTGCAGAGACGCAGCTGAAAGAGGCGCTAAAGTATTAATACCTATAATGTCTCATGAAGCTCATGAAGGAATATTTAAGTGCTGACAGTTTTTAGACATTTTAATATACAGCATAATTACTGTATGACATTTATATAGTGTGTGAATGTGTAAGTGCAAGAAAGAAAGTTGTTTTTTAAACAACAAAGAGGCGGAGATTGAACTCAAACAGTGAAGCTGCCATATGTATTCGTTTTGAATATGATCAACTTTGGTATGCACTGTGAAATTATTTAAACATTTTTTAATACATTTGGAAATTATGATTACACATTATATGGGCAAAGGTTTGTTAACACCTGACTATCACATCCATCTTTGTTTCTTTCCTAATCTGTTGTCACAAAGTTGGAAACTAAACAGAATACCTTTTGAACAGCGACTGCACCTCGGGCCTCCCCCCCTATCTTTAGTACCTGACCTCACTTGTGCCTTTGTGGATAATTGAACACAAATTCCCATAGCTCCAATCCCCAAACTCCAAAAACTAGTGAAAAGCCTTCCCAGAAAAGTAGCTATTATAACAGCAAAGGGAAAACTTCTGGAATGGGATGTTCAAGAAGTGCGTATCAGTGTAAAATACTTTTATGGCTTTTGGCAGATGCCTGTGTAAGAGCAGTTAAGGGCTAAGGCTAGTTAAGGATTACTAAAAGTAATGTCTCTGGACTCACACATTTAAACTCACATCCTTCCGATCAGGAAGCCAACACGATGATGATCAAGTGTCCATATACATTTGGCTGTATAGTATGGATGGGTGAAAATTAAAATTTATGAAAAGTGAAACTTAGTTTGGAAATGTAATGAAAATATATGGCAGCTTTTTTCTGTAGTTCTCTGAGTATCCAATCACTGTATCAACAAAAAGTGTAATAATATCAGACATTCATGGCCTTTCCACGGGATGAGAGACTTCTCGTTTGAAGGAAGTGAGGTGAAAATGTGACACCTCTGGCATTTCTTTAGACACGTCTCAAATCACAGATAGTCACACTCAAAGGCCACTTGACCACATGGTTGAGCATGTTGGACAGTGTCATGATAGGCACTAATATTCATCATTAAAGTTTTGTCTTTCTGACTAAAACCAGAACAACTAAGCACTGTACACAGGAACACAGAACACGGGAACTGTAAACTTGACTGAAAAGTGTCAGAAATAGGATAACAACCATTTTGAATAATGGACACAAACCCTAAAACAGAGAGAGAGAGAGAGAGAGAGAGAGAGAGAGAGAGAGAGAGAGAGAGAAAGAAAGAAAGAAAGAAAGAAAGAATGAAGAAAGAAGAAAGAAGAAAGAAAGAAAGAATGAAAGAAAGAAAGACAACAAAAGAAAGAAAAACCAAGAAGAGTAGACAAAGATAAATAGAAGAAAGAAAGAAAGAAAGAAAGAAAGAAAGAAAGAAAGACAACAAAAGAAAGAAAAAAACAAGAAGAGTAGACAAAGATAAATAGAAGAAAGAAAGAAAGAAAGAAAGAAAGAAAGAAAGAAAGAAAGGAAGAAAGAAAGAAAGAAAGAAAGAAAGAAAGAAAGAAAGAAAGAAAGAAAGAAAGAAAGAAAGAAAGAAAGAAAGAAAGAAAGAAAGAAAGGAAGAAAGAAAGAAAGAAAGAAAGAAAGAAAGAAAAGAAAGAAAGAAAGAAAGACAACAAAAGAAAAAAAAGAAGCGAGACAAAGATAAATAGAAGAAAGAAAGAAAGAAAAAAGAAAGAAAGAAAGAAAGAAAGAAAAATAAGAAAGAAAGAAAGAAAGAAAGAAAGAAAGAAAGAAAGAAAGAAAGAAAGAAAGAAAGAAAAGAAAGAAATAAAGAAAGAAAAGAAAAAGAAAGAAAGACAACAATAGAAAAAACAAGAAGAGTAGACAAAGATAAATAGAAGAAAGAAAGAAAGAAAGAAAGAAAGAAAGAAAGAAATAAAGAAAAGAAAGAAAGAAAGAAAGAAAGAAAGAAAGAAAAAAGAAAGAAAGAAATAAAGAAAGAAAAAAGAAAAAAGAAAGAAAGACAACAATAGAAAAAACAAGAAGAGTAGACAAAGATAAATAGAAGAAAGAAAGAAAGAAAGAAAGAAAGAAAGAAAGAAAGAAAGAAAGAAAGAAAGAAAGAAAGAAAAAAAAAAAAAAAAAAAAGAAAAACCCAAGAAGAGTAGACAAAGATAAATAGAAGAAAGAAAGAAAGAAAGAAAGAAAGAAAGAAAGAAAGAAAGAAAGAAAGACAACAAAAGAAAAAAACAAGAAGCATAGACAAAGATAAATAGAAGAAAGAAAGAAAGAAAGAAAGAAAGAAAGAAAGAAAGAAAGAAAGAAAGAAAGAAAGAAAGAAAGAAAAAAAAAAAAAAAAAGAAGCGAGACAAAGATAAATAGAAGAAAGAAAGAAAGAAAGAAAGAAAGAAAGAAAGAAAGAAAGAAAGAAAGAAAGAAAGAAAAAAAAAGAAAAAAGAAAGAAAGACAACAAAAGAAAAACAAGAAGAGTAGACAAAGATAAATAGAAGAAAGAAAGAAAGAAAGAAAGAAAGAAAGAAAACAAAAGAAAGAAAAAACCCAAGAAGAGTAGACAAAGATAAATAGAAGAAAGAAAGAAAGAAAGAAAGAAAGAAAGAGAAAGAAAGAAAGAAAGAAAGAAAGAAAGAAAAAAAAAAAAAAAGAAAGAAAAAACCCAAGAAGAGTAGACAAAGATAAATAGAAGAAAGAAAGAAAGAAAGAAAGAAAGAAAGAAAGAAAGAAAGAAAGAAAGAAAGACAACAAAAGAAAAAAGAAGAGTAGACAAAGATAAATAGAAGAAAGAAAGAAAGAAAGAAAGAAAGAAAGAAAGAAAGAAAGAAAGAAAGAAAGAAAGAAAGAAAGAAAGACAAAAGAAAAAAACAAGAAGCGTAGACAAAGATAAATAGAAGAAAGAAAGAAAGAAAGAAAGAAAGAAAGAAAGAAAGAAAGAAAGAAAGAAAGAAAGAAAGAAAAAAGAAAAAAGAAAGAAAGAAAAAAAAAAAAAAAAGAAGAGTAGACAAAGATAAATAGAAGAAAGAAAGAAAGAAAGAAAGAAAGAAAGAAAGAAAACAAAAGAAAGAAAAAACCCAAGAAGAGTAGACAAAGATAGATAGAAGAAAGAAAGAAAGAAAGAAAGAAAGAAAGAAAGAAAGAAAGAAAGAAAGAAAACAAGAAGCGTAGACAAAGATAGATAGAAGAAAGAAAGAAAGAAAGAAAGAAAGAAAGAAAGAAAGAAAGAAAGAAAGAAAGAAAGAAAGAAAGAAAGAGGATTAAGAGTGTGAGACATTTATCTCTGTGTGCTTATGAAAAGAAGCAGGTCGTGTTGTGGGCTGTTGGCTGTTTAACATGCAGCTCAGCACATAGGTTTATTGGCCGTGGAACTCTGGGGAACAAATAAAGAAAGATTTAAGGACATATTATCACCCTTAAATCAGCAGCTAAAATGTAATGGACAGCAGATTGCTTGTTCTAACACTCAGAAGAAAGAGGGAGCAGTTTGTAACTGGTTTATCATCATTACGCCGAGTAATGGATTAGCTCTTAGGTTGGCTAATAAATTTTCAGAGCACAGTAACACTGATATACTTTACATTTATATCAACAATAATATTACAATTATTTTTTGTTATTTCAGGAGAATGCTAACATTAGATTATAACATATAACATATCTGTTTATACTTGAATCCATAAGGCTTCCACATATGAATAGTGGAATACAGGCAGGTTTGCGTGATAACACCAATTTATAATTCTGTAGCTGTGCCACACACTCTGACACCATTTTATCTCTCCTCTTCAACCTCTAGCCCAATTGGCCTGATAGTTCCACTGAACCCTGGGCCATTTTCTATGTAAATACATAACAGACTGAAATCTAACTGAGCAAAAGGGATTTCAAGATGATAAAAATTACTGACTTAAAAATAAGAAACTATGTAATGTTTATGATGTGTAATTCCCTCCTTAACCCCGAATGCAGTCAGATAAATAACACATCAGACTGTTTCTTTTGTATTGTTCTGGACTACAAGGATAATGTTAGTTATAAATGTTTGGAAGTCTCACACAATGCTCCCTCTGTAAATATAAGACATTCTGGGAAAAACCCATTGGTTATTGCTGTGGCTGAAAACTGGAAAAGTGTGTTTCCAGTAACGAAAAAACATTTTTGGAAAGGCAAAACAGCCATAAAATGAATTGGGTTAACTGTGATTAGATGTCAAAATGCCATCCCAACATCATCAGACTAGCCATGCTGTACAGATTATTCTACAGTGTGACTTATTGTGATCTATTCACATGAACAAAACTTCATAGTTAGAGTAGCTGAACGCTGCATTGTTTTGGAGAAACCATCTTGAAATACCGTTTTCTTCGATTAATTATTGTTCTGATCTGTATTTGGAGAAAAAATTCAAACCACAAAAGTGTATGTGATACAGCAGATAATATAGATTTAAACATTTCTTGTAACCAAAGAAGAAAACATTGGACACCAATCATCTCTGTTCATCGTAAGAGGAAATTTCTTTTTTTTTTTTTTGGTCTAAATCATTCCATTAATGACTATAGTTCAAATTACTGCACGGTTTTTAAACAAACACTAATATCAAAAACAAATATATGAAGTGTAACAGAATGCGTTTGTATTAAGCATGAAACAATGAGCAAATAAAATAATGTTCGTCTGCTAATAATATTTTCTAAGGATTACCGGGGAATAGGCAATTGCTGCAATGTAGAGTGCAAAGCTTTAAAATGATGTAAATGGCAGAACATAATTGTATCATAATGAATAATAATTAGAATAGTAATTCACCGCATCAGCAGTGAGTAGGCTGTTAGTCTTGGATGAACAACAATTGGTTTCATATTGAGCTCTTCAAATCTCTTTACTGTGTTTTTTCAAAGGTCTAAATGGCTTTAGCACCTTCAGCCATCAGTTAATGACTGACATACTGGATTTCAAATCGTGTTTTAGGACCATCAAGTGTGGCATTACTGAATATCTCAAGAGTTAAACACCAGAAACTCAGACAAGGGCATTTTGTTTTAATTGTAAGAAAAACAGCCTAAAACCCATCATTTTACCATCGCACATTTTGCTGTTTTTTCTAAGCCATTAGTAACATTGTTAACTAAGATTTATTTATATTTCTATGGCTTTACTTTTAAATTTAAACTTTACATATCTTACTTTAATTATACCTGTTTAACCCCAGGATTTTAAATCTCGATTGATTTTGTCAATGTCAAATCTGATCTGAGGTTGGACGGTGGATTATACTGCATTAATTCACAGGTTTTTTATGTTAATGTGCTAAATTTATTATTTCTATAGTATCAGCTCATTCACATGGACTTGTGACTGAATTAAATTATTTATTAAAATTTAAGGCAAATACCATATTTTTCAGACTATAAGCCGCTACTTTTTTCCCACTTTTTGAACCCCGCGGCTTAAACAACGGCGGCTAATTTATGAATTTTCCTGGGTTTTCGGTTTCACAAACTTCAAGCCAAAAACTGAACCCCATAACATTAGACCAATGAAATTTCCGAACGGAACGAAAAACGCACCTCACCTGTGTTCTGAGCTGCGGCATCGGGAGAAAAACTTCCATCGGGTGATTTTAAACGCACAACGATGCCAAAAGATAAACTCGAGAGAAATAGTTGTGAAAGGAAGGAGGAAGACAGTAAACAATGACTTTCTTGGTCGGCTACTGTTTAGATACAAGCCGTTGTAACGTGTTGAGTCAGGGTGAAGGAGAGCTCGGTTCTGGCATGCTATTCCCAAAATCGCTATGCTCCTGAAGGAAGCGCAACATATTTCACCTGTTACAACGTGTGTAACGTGTCTTTCGTTAAAGTCTGTGTAAAGTACATTAGTGTAGACAGGTGCGGCTTATTTATGTTAAAAATATTTCTAAAAGTGCGGCTTATATATGGGTGCGCTTTATAGTCCGGAAATTACGGTATGCTTTAAAATTAACCAGAGGAAAAGCTTCTAAAGCAAAGAATATACAGTGTATATTCCTACAAAGGGCAGTTAACAATAAGAAATCAGCTGGGAGGTTGTTCCTTACATTTCAGAGCATAATTAGGTGGAAACTTGATTCAGAATATAACTCTCTTACACGCCACGTGTTGTTTTTGTGAAATCCTTTAATGGTGAGAACATATTTCTTCAGTACCTCCTGGAGTTGATAATAAGACATTTCCCTTATCATTAATGTGCATGTTCTGTATGTTTTATTTACTGTAAGTGTTGCTGTATTTCTAACATGAACAAAACTTCATAGTTAGAGTAGCTGAACGCTGCATTGTTTTGGAGAAACCATCTTGAAATACCGTTTTCTTCGATTAATTATTGTTCTGATCTGTATTTGGAGAAAAAATTCAAACCACAAAAGTGTATGTGATACAGCAGATAATATAGATTTAAACATTTCTTGTAACCAAAGAAGAAAACATTGGACACCAATCATCTCTGTTCATCGTAAGAGGAAATTTCTTTTTTTTTTTTTTGGTCTAAATCATTCCATTAATGACTATAGTTCAAATTACTGCACGGTTTTTAAACAAACACTAATATCAAAAACAAATATATGAAGTGTAACAGAATGCGTTTGTATTAAGCATGAAACAATGAGCAAATAAAATAATGTTCGTCTGCTAATAATATTTTCTAAGGATTACCGGGGAATAGGCAATTGCTGCAATGTAGAGTGCAAAGCTTTAAAATGATGTAAATGGCAGAACATAATTGTATTATAATGAATAATAATTAGAATAGTAATTCACCGCATCAGCAGTGAGTAGGCTGTTAGTCTTGGATGAACAACAATTGGTTTCATATTGAGCTCTTCAAATCTCTTTACTGTGTTTTTTCAAAGGTCTAAATGGCTTTAGCACCTTCAGCCATCAGTTAATGACTGACATACTGGATTTCAAATCGTGTTTTAGGACCATCAAGTGTGGCATTACTGAATATCTCAAGAGTTAAACACCAGAAACTCAGACAAGGGCATTTTGTTTTAATTGTAAGAAAAACAGCCTAAAACCCATCATTTTACCATCGCACATTTTGCTGTTTTTTCTAAGCCATTAGTAACATTGTTAACTAAGATTTATTTATATTTCTATGGCTTTACTTTGAAATTTGAACTTTACATATCTTACTATAATTATACCCGTTTAACCCCAGGATTTTAAATCTTGATTGATTTTGTCAATGTCAAATCTGATCTGAGGTTGGACGGTGGATTATACTGCATTAATTCACAGGTTTTTTATGTTAATGTGCTAAATTTATTATTTCTATAGTATCAGCTCATTCACATGGACTTGTGACTGAATTAAATTATTTATTAAAATTTAAGGCAAATACCATATTTTTCCGGACTATAAGCCGCTACTTTTTCCCACTTTTTGAACCCCGCGGCTTAAACAACGGCGGCTAATTTATGAATTTTCCTGGGTTTTCGGTTTCACAAACTTCAAGCCAAAAACTGAACCCCATAACATTAGACCAATGAAATTTCCGAACGGAACGAAAAACGCACCTCACCTGTGTTCTGAGCTGCACGGCATCGGGAGAAAAACTTCCATCGGGTGATTTTTAAACGCACAACGATGCCAAAAGATAAACTCCCGAGAGAAATAGTTGTGAAAGGAAGGAGGAAGACAGTGAACAATGACTTTCTTGGTCGGCTACTGTTTAGATACAAGCCGTTGTAACGTGTTGAGTCAGGGTGAAGGGAGAGCTCGGTTCTGGCATGCTATTCCCAAAATACGCTATGCTCCTGAAGGAAGCGCAACATATTTCACCTGTTACAACGTGTGTAACGTGTCTTTCGTTAAAGTCTGTGTAAAGTACATTAGTGTAGACAGGTGCGGCTTATTTATGTTAAAAATATTTCTAAAAGTGCGGCTTATATATGGGTGCGCTTTATAGTCCGGAAATTACGGTATGCTTTAAAATTAACCAGAGGAAAAGCTTCTAAAGCAAAGAATATACAGTGTATATTCCTACAAAGGGCAGTTAACAATAAGAAATCAGCTGGGAGGTTGTTCCTTACATTTCAGAGCATAATTAGGTGGAAACTTGATTCAGAATATAACTCTCTTACACGCTACGTGTTGTTTTTTTGTGAAATCCTTTAATGGTGAGAACATATTTCTTCAGTACCTCCTGGAGTTGATAATAAGACATTTCCCTTATCATTAATGTGCATGTTCTGTATGTTTTATTTACTGTAAGTGTTGCTGTATTTCTAACCTGTACATTTAATAGTTATTTCTATAAGATAGGATGGATAAATATTCATTATGCAACATAACATATCTTATTTTCTATCATAATGATTCAAAGAAGACATTGTGTCCTAGCTTTTTGCTGCTGTTGATCTTCTGCTGGATTGAGTACTCAATAATCCAATTGAGAAGATGGGCAGTAGATAATGCACACATTTATCTTAATAAGCTATTATCAGGTAGCCCTTGCCCACTGCACTTGACTCTCGTGAGGAAAAAATCCCAGCATTCAGTTTGTATCTTCATTATCCTCACACATACAACAGCACTGTTCTTATTTACTGTCAGTGCATTTACTCTCATTGGTGAGGAATAGTGCCACATGGTCTTAGTGACATTTTTAGAAAGTGTCTGGAAAGCTCTCTGTCACAAGCGATTATATAAGAGATTTTAACAGGCTACACTTTCAAAAAGCAGTGAGGACATGTCTCCCTAGCATAAAATACACCAAGCATTAAAGTAACACTTCATTATTTCCTCACAATATAATGATTCACACTACCTTTATTGATTTGTAGAAAGGCTGTTTATTATTTATCCATTACAGCAAGGTAAGGCAAGCAAATTAGATTTATGTAAATGCACTTATTCTAATATGTTACTGTTTCTATGGTAACGGCTTATATGGTGACTTATAGGTTTTGTAAGAAGAGGCTTATTCTAGAGGATTTTGGAATGAGTCTCCAGTGCCAACACTTGTGCATCAGTCAGCATTTACCTGAAACTTGGAAGGTTGCTGTACTAGATATCCTATGTGTCTCTATGTAATAGTTACTTATAATATCTATCTGACCGTTTAAACCTGCCATCTGCACTGTTATTTTTATTTTTTATTATTATTTTTTTTAACTGTAGCAGTAGACCCAGCATCAGTGGAAAAGGCACCACAGCTGTGATCTATTTGTGTGGTGAATCATTCTCATCACCCCATTAACATGGACATGGCACCGACATAGTATCCTACTGCTGTGAATGTAGATGCATGGCTAAATAGCTTAGAGCTGTTCATTAGTACCTTTGTGTATTTGACACAACAACCTTCTTTCATATAGGGTCTGTGTGTGTGTGTGTGTGTGTGTGTGTGTGTGTGTGTGTGTGTGTGTGTGTGTGTCAGTGTTGCCAGATTTGTGGTTTTCCTATAAAACTAAGTTGACCCACCAACTGGCACTGCATGTAGGATTGTAACACAAAACACTGTCTGCATCTTTATTTTTATTATCTTTATAAAGGGGTGGCTTCATAGCATGTTTAGGCTGCCACTGCTGGGCCCTTGAGCAAGGCCCTTAACTCTCAACTGCTCAGTTGTATGAAGATTATTGTAAGTCACCCCAGTAAAATCGTCTGGCAAATGCCACAAATGTGTCTTAATGTATTGCGGTTGTTGCTTGTGCTTTAACTTCACACAGTGGTTTCTAAAGAATTCAGATGGTTTTATTTATATAAAAAAACTCCCAAGATCATTTTAACCCAAAACCTTTTTCAAACCCAAGACCCTTTCAAACCCAAGACTATTTTAAAGCCAAGATTCTTACAAACCTAATACTTTTTCAGAACCCAAGAGTCTTTATACCCAATACTCTTTCAAACCCAATAAATCCCAAGATCTTTTCAACCCAAGACTCTTTTAAACCCAAGACTCTTTTAAACTAGCTCCTTATTCTTTGGATATTTGTAATATATTGTTTACATTTGTTTTAATTAAATAATATAATAAAATATATTGTACCCTCATTTAAATTACCTTGACCTGACAGTTACTAAAAATACCAACATATTAAAAAAGTGTATTGGGGCATAATACAGTCCATCACAATAGTGATAATTATTAATATCATTATCTTGTCCAGCCCAAAATAAAATGGTGGCTAATATGTTACTTCCTACATACTAAATAACAGAGGAAGGCAAAGCATCCTTTGCAAAATGTATTTTGTGTGTGACTTTACTCTGAGCTGTCCTAATGAAAAAGATGATCACAACATTGCTGTGCTATGCCTATGTGTGGATTGTGCACTGCTGGTTTACTCTAAAACTCTAAATCAACGCCTTGGGTGGTTCCATGAAATTCCGGAGTAAGAACGGGCGCTTTGAGGATGGATTTGGACTGTAGTTAATGTCAACAGTCTGCTACACTGACTCAGGACTACAGTTCGCTTCTGATCATCATCACTGTACCCCGCAACATTGTATATCTGCTTCAAATGGACATTCGGTGCAACCCAGATGAGGATGGGTTCCCTCTTGAGTCTGGTTCCTGTCAAGGTTTCTTCCTTATGCCATCTTGGGGAGTTTTTTCTTGCCACAGTTGCTCATCAGGGACAAACTTACTTACAAAGAACATATTTACTTTTAATCACCACATTATCTGTGTAAAGCTGCTTTGAGACAATTTTCACAATTTTCATTAATAAAAAATTAATTGATTTTCTGTGTATGCTTAGGTATACTTCGCCAGTAGTACAAATGACTTGTGATGATGCAATTAATGATACAATGATACATATATAAATGAATCTTGGGTGTAAAAGATTAATGGTTTTGGAAAATTATTGGGATTTCTTGGGTTTAAAATGTGTATTAGGTGTAAAAGAGTAATGGCTTTGTTAGACTCTTGGGATTTCTTGGGTTAAAAGAGTATTAGGTATAAAAGAGTAATGGGTTTAAAAGAGTATTAGGTATAAAAGAGTAATGGGTTTAAAAGAGTATTAGGTATAAAAGAGTAATGGGTTTAAAAGAGTATTAGGTATAAAAGAGTAATGGGTTTAAAAGAGTATTAGGTATAAAAGAGTAATGGGTTTAAAAGAGTATTAGGTATAAAAGAGTAATGGGTTTAAAAGGTTTTCTTGGGTTTTGGAAGTGCAGAATTAGACATTATTGGGAATGTGGATTTTAGCCCTGACCTGGCAACCCGAGGCTCTGCACGACATGTGCGCGCGCACACACAAACACAAATACACAGTAATAGACAAGCTGCAGCCTCGCCTCCATTTTGCGTGTCATTTTTTACCAACGTCCAGTTTTAAAGGTGGAAAACAGTCTCCTTTTCCCTACAATGGACGGGTGAGTGTGAAATGTTGGTAGAAACGTGGGGAAAAAAACGCTAAAACGCTTTCCGCTTTTTGGCTGAAAAAGATATAAAGACAGAAATAAAGATAGCATTCGCCTTAGCTTAGCTCAGCTCGTGCTGATAGCTAGCACCAAATAGTCTTTGCTAGCATTTAGCCGCATTTTATTGTGTTACTGGATTCAAGATACAACCCTGTTTCCGTTACAAAACCCTTACTAACACGAGCAAGACATTTTATTATAATATATTTGATGTATATCGGTTAAATCAGACCGGAATTTGCGACTCCCATAAAATAATTTCAGTATTGCTATTGATTAGTTACGCCTCAATGGGGTTCTTTGTTAGAAACCGGCTTCACTGTGAAGAACCTAAACGTGATATAACCAATAATATTCTCAAATATGAATCAAAATTAGATGAATCCTAAATCCCAGAGTATGCTGTTGTTTTGTTTGTGATGATAAAATAATAGTTAAATCCCAGCTGGCATCCTGATCAACCATAGAACCGTATTGTTATTGCACTGCCCATGTATTTTCCTCATTCATGCATTGATCTACTCAGTCCATCATGTGGCAGCAGTTCAGTACATACAACCATGTACAGGTCAAAGTCTTCTGTTCATGTTCTTATTTTATGACAAATATGTAACTTAAACACTCATTACAACTATAAAGTGTAGGAGAAGAAACCATTTTCAATGCTGACTTTTCAAGAAAGATCAGCCAAAACAGCTCACGAACCTTTTATATATATTTTTGCGTTTTCTTGAAGAATTTGCACAAAAGGTACAATTTGCATTAATTTAGAATCCCCTGCAAAACCTAATCCCTAGTGCTCAAAATGTACTACAATACAGCAAAACCGGGGTCATTTTATGAGGATAATGTCGAAGCTTCTGCAATTGATGCATGCAGATGGTGCAGCTGTGGCTACAGTGAAAGGAGACTCGTTGAATTGTGTTAATTGGGTTTCTTGCTGGCATTCAATCTCGCTGCATTAGATACTTGTTTGTGATTCGGCGTTGGGTTGTACTGCGTCTCAGTACGATATGGATGGTTTTTATAGCTGTGGCATCGTAGTGATGCTATTAAGAGGTGGATCGATTAAGGTAGGACACCACTGAAGGCCTAGGTGTGAAATGCCTGGCCTGCCTCTGATCTCTGGGTACAGTTTTTGGAGAAACTCGGATGGTTGGTTGTAGGGCGGCTGCTATCGATTATTTTAGTAAACGGGAATTTTAACGATGAATCGATGGAATAATCGTTAAAATTCTCGATTACTAAAATAATCGATAGCAGCCGCCTTACAACCAACCATCCGAGGTTTCTCCAGAAATGCCTGTCCTGCCACAGACCTCTAGGTAAATTTTTTTTTTTTGAGAAACCACGGATGGTTGGTTGTAGGGCGGCTGCTATCGATTATTTAGTAATCGCGAATTTTAACGATTATTTCGTCAAATAATTTTTTTTAGATGTAATTAATGTTTATTTGTATAGCGCTTTTAACAATGAACATTGTCTCAAAGCAACTTTACACAGATAACGCTGTATGGGTCTCTTTAAAATGAACAAGTAATTTGTTTCCTTTTCAGAAAAATTTACATTTTTATTGCTGAAATATCGGTGAAAACAAAACCCATTTAATTGGCGTGTTACATCAAAGTGCAAATACAGTGCATTAAAAAGTCGGAAAATATTCGTTAAATGAAACTCATTGTTATTCTCACTCATGTATGTATTTATTTATTAAATCTCGCACCATATCGAGATGTGGTTTTCTCGTGGCCGGAAAAACGGCTTGACATTTTCCATGCACTAAATCCGTGTATTTATCACCAGCTTTAAAAACGTTCTCTACACGGGCACGACAGAGGGACTTTTTAAATGCACTGTATATAAGGGCTGCGTCTAACGATTATTTTGATAATTGATTAATCCGACGGAATTGGATACCTAATTTTTTATTTGTTTAAATTAGATCTATTGCTTGTTCTAACTATATAAAACTCTAGCGTATTTATGTATAAAAGTGTATTTAAAAAATGCAAAAGCTACACATTGAGTTTAACTATCAATAATTTAGACATTTTAAAGCTCATAGTAGCTGCTTGTTGAGGAGTTTCTTTCTGTAAAAAAAAACAAAACAAAAAACCCACCATCTGAGTCTGTGAAGCAATTTCTGTAAATTAACATTTATATTGTATTTTTCAGATGGCAAGTTGACACCTAGATTATATAATTAACTTAATTTTTTTATAATAATTAAATGATATGTGCAGAAATTATACACCATTTGAAAACAAGCATTTGAATGTATAGTAAAGCCGCAGTAAATCACGCTTGAAAACAGATAAGTTACTGTTGTAGTAGAAAAATGCTTTAAAACAGAGAAATGCAGCAGGCTAACAGGCTTAATAAAAAAAACTAAAAGCGAAAAAAATGCACTGGTGTACAAATGCATAGGCATTTGCTAAAAACCACAACAGTGAGTAAAAATGTAATTTAAAATCCATCACTGTGTTGCGAGCGAGGCGATTGTGCAACCTGAAGTTTGCAAGTCGATTGACCCTGTACTGTCCGCTATTTTCAAGCGGCTGCGTTATCTTGCCGTCACGCTAACCCTTAAATTGAGCAGCCCAGCTAATCGATAATGGCATTTGTTGACAACCAATTTCATTATCAAATAGTTGTTGCAGCAATTTCATATTACTTTCTTTGTTTTAGTTTGAAATGATCCCAAACTTTCAGACACTTTCTTTGGTCCGTTCCTTCATTTTTTTTTTTTTTTTTTTTTATTCTCCAGCGTCTTGTGTTACCTGTCCAGCGTGCTCCAGAGTTTAGCGGGTGGTGTGACAGGAATAATGGTCCGTAGGAAACACAATGTTCCGCGTGTAGTTAAATGGACTAAATAAAGCATCACGGCAAATCATTTTGTAATAATTTTTGTAATCACTTGAGTTACTCAAGGAATCTTTTCAGCCCTATTTAGATGTTTTAAAAATCTTGAAGAATTAACCACACTTACCACACTGAACAACCATAGTGAGCAGAAAAGCATTTTAAAACAGAAGTAGTTCCTATCAGGATTTTGATGCCTGCCAGCCCAGAATGAGAATCTGAGACTACACTGGGCACAGTCACTAAAAACTGGACAGAGGATTATGATATAACTGCTGGTGATATGATATAACTGCTGGTGTTTACATAAACATAAATTTTGTTTTTCCTCAGCATCGCTAGTGATGTTGCAGTAGGTGTAAAGGTAAGCTACTGTAATCATTTTAATGAGTATGTCAAAGGTACATAGTGTAACGTTTAATGGATTTAATATTAGATTTACAGTAAAATATAATGTAATTATTATTATTATTTTTTTTTTAATAACACATCATTGAAGTTGGCCTTTTGATTTTCTTTTCAGAGAAGTTCAGATGATCTGCTTTCTGGCAGTCTTTACAGTAGTCCGAACACTTCAGTTAAGGGTAAGTAAAAAAAAAAAAATAAAAAATTAAATAAATAAATCCCACAATAAGTTTAATGCAGGGGTTACCAGAAGGACATAATGCCCATTTCTTCCTTCCATCCTTCATTCATTCACTCTTTCGATGTGTGGAATTGTCACGATTTTCGCCTTTTTAGAGACATACTTGAAGCTGGACATAAAACACTAAAGAATCCATAACGTTAGCATTAGCCGCTGTGGATTATTTAGCGTTTTAATTATTTATTTATTTATTTTTTAAACCCCTTGCATTGTTGTGTATGTTTTCAAGTTGATGATATATAAAAAAAAATTCACTGAAGTGTGAGGCGTAAACTAAACAAAATTGCGGTCCGCCACTTAATACGTTCCTGAGAGAACTCCGATTTTAACTGTCCTGTTGGAACTCAGAACCCGTCTCTGAGCAGACACACCACAGTCGGATTCTTTGTTTCAGTTAATTCCCAATGTAGCACTCTTAACGTAATAAAATAAAATGAAATAGATTTCAAAAGCCAATGAAAAATCTTCAGTCTTGGATAAGAAAAAGCAAAAACTTCTGTCCGGCACGTAAAAAGGCTTGCATTAAGCCCTGTACTGAGAAATTTTGGTACAAATACGTGCATCGTTACACCCCTTACATCTAGAGTGTATGTAAAAATGACATTCATGACATATCTTATGTACATTCAATACATCCAATATCTTATGTACATTGGATATATTTAAAAGTGACACTGACTAGACAGCATTTTATTGTTAGAGGCTTCCTTTAAAGCATGATATACATTTTTTATATCTTGGTGGTGTCAGACTTTTGAGTCACGGTCTCTAATTTGTCGGCTGTAACAAATTAGCATATGCTTACAATGAACTACTGAAGACATAAACACTGATAGACCACTTTATAAAATGTGTGAAAGCCAGAAGTTTAGAATTACATTCAGTGTGTGTTTAAAGCCTCGAATTAAACAAAATGATGATGACTTACCTGAATTTGTGCTGTATTTATCAGCTAATGGAAGTGACAGCAAAAAACTGAGAGTGGAAGACAGCATGGACAACCCACCCTCCAGAGTTATTCACATCCGCAAACTTCCAAACGAGGTTTCTGAGACTGAAGTCATCGCCTTGGGCCTGCCCTTTGGGAAAGTCACCAATATCCTGATGCTGAAAGGCAAAAATCAGGTGTGAGAACAGAATAAAAAAGGAGAATAGTTTTTATTAGTATTTTTAGAACAGGTTGCAAAAGATACACAATGTTTTTTGCCAGTTACTTAAATTTATGTATGTTGTAATATGGTGAATAAATTGTCTAAAATAATAATAAAAAGCTAAGCTATTATAGTGCAATTTATTTGTAAAACAATCTGTTTAACTATCTGTACTTTGGAAGCTATTAAATGTTGCTTACTTCTCCGTCCAACTAGATAGAGGCAATATTATTTTAAATTACAATCGGTCTACTGAAAATAGTAAAACGGGGAATATTTATTTATTGTAACCAAATGTTCTTTTACTCTGTATATTTACTATTACATGTTTATCATCTATAGGCTTTTTTGGAGCTTGGAACTGAGGAAGCAGCTATAACCATGGTGAACTACTACTCAGCTGTGACCCCTCAAGTGCGAAATGTTCCTGTGTGTATCCAGTTTTCCAACCACAAAGAGCTCAAAACCGACAGTGCACTCAATCAGGTTAGCAAATCATTCATTACACCGTGCTGCAAACTGAGATCCAAAATTCTTGCTGCAAAAGAACACAAGGTTTGACATCAGGGAATGTTAACAAAACTGTATGCTGGACGACGTTTCCATTCCACGCTTGTATACGCCTCAGACCTAAAAACAATCAATCAATCAAATCAAATAAATGAATAAATCCAGTTAACCAAAATATGCTTTTAGTTCCTCATAACATAAACAAATAAGGCATTTAAACGCATTAAACAATTTGACCACTTGACTTCTATTTCACCTCAATCTTCTTACTCTATTACAACTGGCCAAATGCAAATAAATCTGCTTCATGGAACCAAACCTGCTTTAAAATGGTGAATAGCATCAAGTATGAGGAACAGAATGAGAGGGTGGGTTTGCCCTTTTGTTTCTAGGAAAAACACATAGAAGAACTGCTAATTAAGAATTGAACACACTGACTATGCTTCATCTTTTTTTTTTTTTTGTTCATTTTGTGATCTCTTTTCTGACCTCCCACTCACATGAGACTGCAAATGGCTCGGATCTGAAAGCACACCGCTTGTTTTTACTTAGTCAGGCTTGAAAATAGTTTTTATTTCTTTTCACCCTGCTAGTACCCACAATTGATTGGTGTTTCCTTATTAAGCAAATGCTAGTGTTAAGCTCTTAAGCCGTTAATGTAATTCAAATTAAAAAGACATTTCAGGATGTCTTTTGAGTGGTTTCAGTTGATTTTTTTTTTTCCCCTCCCTCTAAGACCTCCTTTTTATCTGCAATCTTAATGTCTCTTGATTCCTTGCGTCACTAAACAGAGGAAAAATGTAAGCATGACCCAATATCGTATATAGCAAGACTCCTTTGTTACTCTGTATGATACTTTAATAAACTTTAACAATCACATTAATGAGTGTGATTGCAAAATCCAGTGTAATACTTAAAAGTAATATCATGTGATTAAGACTGTAATGAGGCAGTGTTAAAAATAGCTTTTGCCTTTTAGTCTGGCAACATTGAGTTGTTTTTGATGTCTGCTCAGATCACAGCCCTTTCAGAGCCGCTCTATAGTATTTGAGAATTTTTATTTTATTTATTTTTATTTACTTTTTTAAAAGTATATTGACAACTGCATGTACTTTTAGAGTTTTTTTTATTTTTATTTTTTGCTTTGTCCTTTATGGCACTTTAAGTATATCACCAGCCCTCGGCGACTGTGGCTGCCAAATTGCGCTGTTTAAGCCAGGGGTGCGCACAAACGCTCGCAGCTGATCAAACTAACCAGCTGTAGCTGTCTCTGGCTTCCGTATTTGGTCAAACACTTTTTGTATAATTACCGCCTTAATGAGGTCAGTCCTACTTACTAAATAAAAACTTTAAGCTAATTCTAAGCTACACATGTTGAACAGCAGTAGAAACACTTATTAAATTCTTGTAGGTCAGCACTTAAGACCTTGGACAGGGTTGTGATTTTAAAGCCCAGAATTGCCATCCTTCTACCGCTGGGCCATTGAGAAGCTTGAGTTATGTAAGCGAGATTAATGTCAGTGAGTTGCTCTGGATTGCTGTCCTGATATCGTTTTGTCAGGTTAAAACCTATTATCCAAAGCCTGTAGTGCTGAATTATCACTGGTCATGTGTATACTTTTTTTAGTTTGTGTTTAGTACATTCATGTGGAAAATATTCAAAGCTAGTGATAAATATCAAACAACACAATGCGATATAAAATATGCAATTCAAATAAATAATGTTAAGAACAAATGTAATGTAGTAAAACAAAATCAGGGAAATAAAACATAAGCACTGATATAATTTTAAAGCTCTTGACAAAACCGGATGCCTGATGTGCTGTTGTGACTTAACGGTTGCACAAATGTTGCTTACTGTTCCATAAGGAGCATGATCAGTTTAGTTGGGGACATAAAAAATGCATGGGAAGGATATCTTGGTGTTCAGAAGGGACTGAGAACTAAGCCTTTCATTTTACATTCTGTCTCTTTTATTTCCTGTGTGTGTGTGTGTGTGTGTGTGTGTGTGTGTGTGTGTGTGTGTGTGTGTGTGTGTGTGTGTGTGTGTGTGTGTGTGTGTGTGTGAGAATAATGGGTATGGGCTCAAATTTGATTTTGTTTTTGCATTGTTTGCTATTTTATTGGTCCTCTCGACGTGGTCAGCGTGCTCAGGCCGTTCTGCAGGCAGTGTGTGCCGTTCAAGAGGGAGGTTCTCCAAGCTCAGACTCCGCAGGAGAGAGTGTATTAATACCTCCGCCAAGTCCAGTCTTGCGCATCATCATCGATAACATGTTCTACCCGGTAACTCTAGACGTCCTGCAGCAGGTCAGAGCTTTTTCACAATCATCTCAACAATGCGATTTTTTTTTTTTTTTGTGTTATTTTAAAGATGTTTATACAGGACTGAGTAAACCCTGACTTGACTTGTGCATCCCTTCACTTTTAGATCTTCTCCAAGTTTGGGACAGTGATGAAGATAATCACATTCACTAAAAATAATCAATTCCAAGCGCTGCTGCAATTCAGTGATCCTGTAAATGCTCAACAGGCCAAATTGGTGAGTGGGCTGATGTGACAAAAACAATCCTATTGTGAAATAAGTATGCATTAATAGAATTAATTAACATAATTCATTGATTATACCATCACCTATAACAATGACCATTCATAGTTAAGGAATCAGACCATTGCTTTAAATCAAGTGGATGTTTTAAACAAGGCATTGGTACCTCAGAGAGGCCTGAGTTAAGTTACAGTATTTTATGATTTGTGACCCCTTTTGCAGTGGCGACATAGAAGCCACCTGAAAGTATGTTTTTTTTCGCCGTTTCAGCTAAAACTGCAGACAGACTAAACAGCAGTATAATTTACCCAGCTGGAAAGCTGATCC
The DNA here is from genome assembly GCF_014805685.1 of Silurus meridionalis. NCBI lineage: Eukaryota > Metazoa > Chordata > Actinopteri > Siluriformes > Siluridae > Silurus > Silurus meridionalis. The sequence goes on along the minus strand of NC_060895.1, from coordinate 18,425,868 downwards.
ACTAAAACTGAAGGATTTAGGGCAGGAAAGGTGCTTTTGTATCGCATAGCAGTTGCTTTACTTCATGCCAGCTTTATTTAGGTATTTTTATGAGCCAAATGGACTTGTGAACCAGTGGACACTAAATGGGCTGAGCTGTGTGTCTTTGAGCTATGAACAAATTGGGGAGATGCGTATCAAATAGCCACCAAACTGGACTTTTGTTTGATACTGTTGCTTTGTGTGAATAAATCGCTAAGGTATTTTAAGACTATAAAAAAAAAGTTGTTCTTTGTTTGCCTATTTAACTAGCTTGTTTAGAGATAATGTGCTCTACCACCTCTTTGTCGTTGTCTTAAGTCTTTGGATGGACAGAACATCTATAACTCTTGCTGCACACTGCGGATCGACTTCTCCAAACTGGTCAACTTAAATGTGAAGTACAACAACGATAAAAGTCGAGATTACACAAGACCCGAGCTGCCTGCAGCAGACGGCCAGCCTTCTGTAGATCCATCGATGGCCGCTGCACTTGGCAAGGACTCTACATCCCTTCTTGGTAAAACTTGTGCACTCATCCAGTGTAAAGCTGTGAACCTTGTTTACTGAGCGCAAATATCAACCTATATAATCAGAATTGGACATCCAAAGAAAAATTCTTCCAAAAAACAAACCAAATATAAATTTTTTAAAAGTAATTAATTCTGGGTAGCATAAAACATAGCATAAGTGAAGGTCTATAAAAATTCAGATAGAAGTGTGACATGAAATATATGCCGAGACTTGGCTGGGAAATGTCACCCGTCTGCAGTATTTAAAAAGAAAATCCAAGCATGTCTAATAACTGCATAAATGTCCTGCCTTTTTACTTTAACTCCACAGTTGTAGCTTTTATAGATTTATAGATAGTGAAGATTTTGTAAAGGGTATAGTGTTAATGATGGGATAGATTCAAATGAAAGATCCCAAAAATCTTATAGGTTTATATATTTTGTGTGTGTGTGTGTGTGTGTGTGTGTGTGTGTGTGTGTGTGTGTGTGTGTGTGTGTGTGTGTGTTAGAGTAAGGGGTTGCATACAAATAATTGAAAACAAAAAATTATTTAACAAGTTATAATTATTAGCTAAGTGTACATTTTATTCGTATGTTAAAATAAATTATTTATACAATTTCTATATTAATTTGTAATAAAAAATGATGCAGTAACATTCCCGATTTTTAAATATACGCTTTTTGGCTAAAGTTATATCAAACTACATCTAGTGAAATATTTAATAAAAGGGTAAAAAAATAAAGGTAAATACAGGACGAATAAAGAACCATGGATCAACCAAACAGAAGCACCAATTAAAAAACCCTAAACAAAAATTTCTTTGTGGAGATTCAGTTCAAGAGCCATTCATTATTGTGCAACATCTATGGATGTGGTATTTTTGTGTTGGGAGAAACTTTAAATTGGTATTCATCTTGGGTCATGAACACTTAAAAGCAGCACAGTAAAGATTCTCTTACTTCTCTTTCTCTTAGCTCACACTTGTATACAGTCTTTATATATATATATATATATATATATATATATATATATATATATATATATATATATATATATATATATATATATATATATATATATAAAATGAGATATAGATAATGCTGATTTATTTTTATTTTTTTAACATTGATTTGAACAAATTGTGTATCACTTCAGAGGAAAACCAAAAATGTTATCTACTTTTCCCCCACTGTTTGACATTTGTGTTTTGTATTAAATCAAATAATAATTTTGTGTTGAAATTGTTTTGTTTATAGTGTGCATCATTTAAAAAAAAAAAAAAGTTTTTTGCATAACGAAAATGTTTTATTGAAGGGAATGGGTTATATAGTAGAATAGAATTGCTTGTGGGCCGGTTCTGTATGAGCGAGCATCTGAAACATTTACACATCTGAAGCATGTAGTGAAAAGCTGATGTGTCTATATGTTCCTCAGTTCTGATTAGTCTGACTGAAAGAGTCACGCTGAATACAGTTTGGTCAGAGAGGTCGCTGGGAATGTTAGATTTTTGATTGAGCTCTTTCATTCTATCTCTTTCTTTTTGTTTTTACAATTTGCTTCCTCTCTTTGATTCTCTTTTTTTTTGCCTCTTACCTCTGTCTTTATCTCGCTTTTATTCTCTCTCTCTCTCCTCCCTCTCTCCAGGGTCGATCAGTCCTCTAAGTGCAGCAGCAGCGGCGGCGGCAGCAGCTGGGAGAGTGGCTCTGTCAGGACACTCAGCGGCTGGTGCAGTGCTGCTGGCCAGCAATCTCAATGATGAGGTCAGTTTATCCCACCCAACACACCCACACACATCCTCTCTCGTATACACACACACACACACACACACACACACACACACACCTCTACCTGCTATCACCTCTACTGGCTATTCTCAGTCGTGTGTTCAGTCAGGCCTTCAGCAGTCTCTGGTACTACACTTTCTGTGTTCAGTCATCATCTGCCAAGAATCATATAATTTTTTTTTTAGTTCTCTGGATCTTCTACGATTTTTCAGCATCATGTTCATCATGTGGTTTTAAGAAAACATGTATATGGCTCAGAAATATACATTAACTGCAATATATGAAAAAATGCTCACATTATACTCTAAGACACAAAACACACAGTTTTATATTGGCCTCGTGTTTAACTGTATGACCCTCATTGTACATAATGCAACTGGGCAACACCGTTTGTATCTGAGAATTCATTATACATCTCTTTTATACAGTATACAAGCAAATGAACCTGTAACTGTAATTATCTTCTAGTTTATCTCTAATTCCATCTCCAATCTTTTTTGCAAGACATCCAATGATGTCTATACAGAGCGATGATTAATTATCTGCTGAACAAGAAATTAATTTCGGCTTCAGGATAGCTGCTGCTGGAGGAAGGCCACTTTAATTAGCACAGAATAGTGAAAGCTTGTGCGGCACTATACATTTAACGCAATCCTTCATTTATTTATAGCAACTGCTTTTAGTTTAAATTACAAATTAGTTTATATTTTGGGAGGTAGACCCATTACATTTTTATTAAGGAAATATATTTACAGTAATACTAACAAAAATAGTAACCGCCGAGGCGGATAACATTGTTTAGAGTTCCTCCAAGAGATGGCAAAAGATTAAAGAGATTAAATAAAAAAGTCTGCCATTTTTTTAATGTTCACAGTATGAGAACTTGTGTGTTTAAGTTAATAATCTGCTGAGAATGACTTAGGGGAAATTGTGAAGAGTTTTTTCAGAATCAAAGCTAGACATTAAGGGAAAAGAAAAGGGATCAGGCAGCGGGTGGAATGTGGTGGCCGACAGAAAAGCTTTTTAAATCAGTGATTTGAAAAAGTCAACAGGTGAGGTGACTGTCCGATATTATACCATGACTAATCCTGAAACCGTGACCGCATAGTGGCTCTGCTGTCTTAGCATCATTATCCTTGTCCCTCCAGTACCAAAAAAATAAGGGTTAAAGCTTAGTTAATACTTTTGGCTAACCTATATAAAAAAAAATTATATAATTATATAATTTTTTATATATATACCAATATAACCATCATATGACATGCCTATTTTTGTTCTGTGACATTTTGAAGTGCAGTTTTTTGTGTCCAACTGTTGTATTATTTTTAATTTTCATTTGACCTATTGCAGGTTATGCAATATTGACATTATGCCTATTGAGTTGAACTTGATGTTGAAAGATGATAGAATGTCCTGCGTCTTCATTAGTGCATTTGTCTGTGGTGTCACTGCTCACAAACCAAATGGTTTCTTAAATAGTTGCTCAACTACAGCCAAATTGTATTGGATATAATATTGACTCCAGTGATTAACGATGACAGAATGCTGTGCAATTATGACAAGGAGGGAAAGGTGCCGCAAATATCAACCGAGAAGCTACTCAGTCTGCAAGCTGATTTACTGTCGTTAAAGATCATGGCAGAAATCAATATTACAGTTTTTTTTGCATTTTAGAGGTTTTAAGAAAAACAGAAACAGGTGTTTCGAGATGATGGACATTTTTATATTATTGAATTAATTTTTTTTATTTAAGTGAGCTTGTTAGATTAGATTACATTGGATTTAAGCAGAGTACAGGTGCAAAGGCCATGAAATATACCCCATAACAATGTGTAAAATAGCAAGCTGCATAAAGTGTGTGGCAAAAAGAGGAGTTACGATGGTTAATATTGATAAAAAAAAAAAACTGTAAATGGAATAGAAAGAATAAAGTGTATATGAAATGTGTACACAAGTTCAGCGATATGGACTACAGCAAAGGAAGACAATTCAGTGAATTTAGCAAAGGTGCAAAGTGAAATGGAAGTAGGTATGTGGTGAAAATCCAAAGACCCGTGCACATCACAGAGATTCAATTAATGCTGTCACAGAAATTCACATGTAGGTCTGGATGACTAATGAGTAAGCCAGTGGCAAGAAAAAGCTCCCAGAGATGACCTAATGTAAGCAAGAAACCTTGAGAGGAACCAGACTCAAAGGAAATTTGTCCTCTTCTGCATGACCCTGGAATTATAGATTATTACATTATGCAGTCAGACAAAGAAAAAGCAAGCAGTACTAAATGTATTGGAAGGAAGTGGAATTTAGTCAGAGAGATTGTCTAGCAAATATTTTGAGACATGACTGCATTCAGATATTTACTCTGCGTATATCTCATCATGGAAGCATGTGATAAAAGGATTATATTTATTAGGGTAGACGTGATATGCAAAAAAAATGCATGCACAACCTGAGCACACCATTGTTGGCTTTTAGATTTAAGAATTAGTGTTTGCAGGGTTAAATGATTAAATACAGCAATTAGTGAGAACAATTTTGATAATTGTGTAAAACTCAAGTAACGGTGACTTGGTATCTATCAACATCTAATCAAGATACTACACACACTTATATATATATTGTGTGTGTGTACTTCCAACTTATTTCTCTGTGAAGCTGCTTTTCTGCTAAAAGCGCTATGAAAATAAAAGTGATTTGAAATGAAATGGAATCTATTAAGTAACTTTTTAAAATAAACTGTTCTGCTAAGAGTTTGAGTTTTTTCCTGTAGGTAAAACTCATGTACAACAGCATTGTTATACTCTGGATACAGTGCAAAAATGTATTTTGCACTTTGCCTAATAGTACAATTATTTTCTTTAACAAGAGAGATATTTGCATATTATTAATTTCTGATCAAATTTAAGTGATAAAAATAGACAAATTATTACATTAAAGTGCAATCGCATCGAGAATTTGTCCACATTTTGCAGCCCGAGTGCTCAGTGGCCCAGTGTAGCTTGTATTCAGGTTGTACTTGCTCTGTCCACTGAATACTGATCTACCACTGTTTTAATATTAAGATAAAAATAAAATCTTGAGTTGTTTGAAGACTTATGGGGTTACACACTGATATTTCCAAGCTCCTGATGTCATGGGTTCTTGGTTCCTTAGAAGCAGCATTTTGGTGCTGGAACTAAACAAGTCGGACTAGTATCTAAAGAAAGTTATCAATTGAGCTGTTGGCACTTTTTTGGGTGAAAAGGGTTATTAGTTGGTATTTGCGGCACTTTCCTCTGTCGGGTGTAGTTTCTTATTGGTCACATGATGTGCATTGAGCAGTTTGTAGATTCACCACCATCCTCAGTGAGTTGTTTTAATGTCATTTCAGTATATTTACAGTTAGCGTAATCTTTTCGGTTGTAAACAAAGTGCTAGATGTGTGGATGTGTTTTGCACATAAATATACTGAAAGCATTTCTTGATCAATTTCTCGTCAAAATGGAGGGTCTCTCTGTGCATTCTGTACAAGTTTTGACCACTGTGCCTGTCTGTCTGTCTGTCTCTCTCTCTCTCTCTCTCTCTCTCTCTTTCTCTTACATGCTCTCTCTTTATCTTTTCTATTGGTCTATTGCTCTTTCTGCTGCTCTGTCTTGAAGTAATATCTAACTGTCTTTTCTCTCTAAGCTGTAACTCCTCTCTCCTTCTCCTGACGTTCCACTGCCTCTCTCTAAGTTATTCAGAGTTGGTATGAAATGTGGTAGCTCCACCCCACACCTCATCTTTCTCTCAATCTCTCTCTTGCTCTCTCTCTCAAATTCTCTTTGTATTTCTCTATAGAGTCTCCCAGTAATATGTTTCCCCCCCATCATGTTTTATTTTCCCGAACACTCCTGTGGGTCTGTGGTTTCTTAAACATGACATGACGTTTCTATTTGATACCCATAACTCTGCAAGGTGGTTTTCATGCCCATTTCCTGCATGGCCCTATCACTAAAAAAAAGAAAAATCGAAGCTACCTGTATTTCATACTTACCTAAAACTTCAGCCTCTTTTTCTGCTCTGTTGTCTGCATGCCCGCTCGCTTTTCCCATTCCTGGGTAAGGCTACAACAGAAGTGCCTTAACTCACGTTTGGTCTTTGGAGCATACATTTGGCAGTGTACAGTGTAAATGTACAGTGATGTTTGGGAGCCAAAAAAAAACACAGAGGAAAGAATAGAGAACCCTGCCATTTTTGACCTGCATTTCCTGTGTACTGACCTGTATATTATTTTTGTCCTCCCCTTTAAATCCATTTTATTTATTTATTTATTGCTTTTACCCTTCCCCTTTTATGCCTCCTCCCATCCCCCTTTCTCCTCTCCAACTTCTTTTCTTCTCCACCTCCTGTTTCTCCCCAATCCCTGTTCCATTCCTGTTCATGCTCTGCGCCTGAACAATACACACAAAAAATTTAAACCAAACCAAAACAAATGTTCCTCCTCGGACCAACCCCGCCCCAATTAACTTCCCTGACCCATGCTTCATGGTCACCTCACCATCGTGCGGGAAACCACCCTTCGTTATGGATGATCTGTTCATCTTCGCTCTACCTCGACTCTTCTCTCTTCCTGTCTTACGCTGCTTGCTCTTCTCTCCTTCTAAAGATGGTTACGCCCCAAAGTCTCTTTACCCTCTTCGGTATGTTATCGTTGGCAATCTACCTCCTTTATTTTGATTTATTTAATTTAATTAATTTTTTATAATTTTTTTTTAAAGCTTACATTTTCAGTTTGTCAGTTTAAAATTGAGTTAATATAACATCTGTAAATCAGGACACCTTTTAATTTATGAGTAAAATTTTTTTGTTCACATTTTAATCAGGTCTATTTTGGCCTTTTTGAAGTCTGTCTCTATCTTGCTCTCTGTCTCTTCTCATGTACAGCTTATTGTAATGCATGGTTGATGATTTTGCATGTAGGCTTTTGTTTTTTAACTTTTCCACATCACATAGCTCCTCTATATGGGAGGGTGTATCTGAATATTTATTTCTGTACTCTGTAAAACACTCTGTGCTATAGATTGTTTCTATTTAAGATGCCATCTTCGTGTCCAGGCTTCGGTCTGTAAAGCACTAACTTGTCCTTCGTGGTTCACTCCTGTCTTCCGGCATGTCGTTTTCTTCCTACTCCATCTGCCTCCCGTCTAACCGAAGGTGTGTATGGAGATGTTCAACGAGTCAAAATCCTCTACAACAAGAAGGACAGCGCCCTCATCCAGATGACAGACGGAAATCAGGCGCAGTTGGGTAGGGCCAAATTACTGCAAAGGGGTCCAGAAGGCTGAGCTGATTACTGACAGATTTGATGATGTTATAATAAAAATATATTATCCTAGAAAGTCTGTATTTAGGCTTAAGGCACCTTAAACCACTAATCAAAAGAATTTGCAAGACAGTGTCCTTAAATCTAGTTCTTACTTTGGTTTATTTTTGCGATTATGACTTTTGTTTTGGTTTTGTTCTAGCCATGAGCCACTTGAATGGGCAGAAGATGTTTGGCAAGATCATCCGTGTGACCCTTTCCAAACACCAGACAGTGCAGCTTCCTCGAGAAGGCTTGGATGACCAGGGCCTCACTAAAGACTTCATCAATTCACCCTTCACCGTTTTAAAAAGCCCGGCTCAAAGAATTTCCAGAACATATTTCCTCCCTCGGCCACGCTGCACCTCTCCAACATCCCGTGAGTAGAACAGCAGAAGCAGGCAAAGCACATGCTTAACTAGTTTAGAGCTACTTAGTTAGTTTGGAGCAGATGTCTAGGGTGTTCTGGAATTGACACGCTCCTTCTGTTTTGTGCAATGTCCATTGATGTTGAGCCAAGCCTGAACATTTGTGTGTTTCCACAGCGACAAGGTGAATGAAGAGGACCTGAGACTACTTTTCTCCAACTCTGGAGGCACTGTGAAGGCCTTTAAATTCTTTCAGTAAGAACTTCACTGCATACATGTTACTGCTAAACCACACAACTTTTAAAAGTGGTCAGATTTACCTGAATATACTATCTAGCCAAAAGTGTGTGGACACCCATTCCATTTTTAATCTGTTGCATAAACAGCCACGTATATAGCGTTCTACTAGATTTTAGAGGTTTTAAAGGAACCCATTTAGCCACAATAGCATTAGTGAGGTCATATGAGACCAGGTGGACATATGGTAGGTGGTTCTACCCCAGATAACAGCATGAATCACACAGATACTATATGTAAACAGTGTGTTAACGGTGTATTGAGGAGTAGGGCTCCTCTTACAATCTGTACATGGCCTGAACTCTTGTACATGTATGCCAAGTGTATGGAATTGAATACAATATATTCAGATATTCAGAGCAAGGCCGATTATGCGTGTTTCTGATTTGTCTGTTTGCGTCTTTGTTTTTCACACAAGAGATCGCAAGATGGCTCTGCTCCAGATGTCAACTGTGGAGGAGGCCATCCAAGCACTGATCGACCTTCACAGCTACGATATGGGCCGTGGTCATCGCCTCAGAGTCTCCTTTTCCAAATCCACCATCTGATGAGGCAGTGTAGCCTGCACCCTTTTCACATCCCCTACTTCCTCTGGAGTGTTGAGCAACATTAGATCAGTCATTCCTGAAGACCGTATTAAAAACATGCTCCATTGCTCTCTTTTTTTTCCCTCAGTATTTTTCTTCCCACAGCAAAATGTGCCTTACTTTTACAAAACAGGATAATCTCACCCCACCACATTTTCCTCTACAGGTGATCTAGAAGTGTAGGCACATTTCTTTGTTTGTGGTAAGGTTTTTTTTTCCACACACCACTTTGCCCTGCTGTTCTGTAGGATTTTAAATGTGGTAATTTATCTTTTGCAAACCCACATCGGAGCATTTTAAAGCCTGCTTTTTATTGGCTTGCTTTTCGTGTCAGCCAAATATCGCTCAGTTATGAATCACCTGAATGTGAGTGGCATGATTTGATGAACAGCCACCTGTTGGCACACATTTCTGTTTGTATATTTGTTCGATCTGACAGTTTTAATGCAGTATAAAATTGACTGCCGGCGACCCTTTACACACGTGCGCCCTTTTTTTTTTTTTTTTTATAATGACTTCTGGCAGTAGTGAGGTCCAGCTGCGTACAGTGGCATACAACTGATCAAGTTCCATTCAGGGTCATCTTCAGTGATGATTACAGACAGCAGACAAGTCTGTTGGTTTAGATAGGGATATTTGTAATCAGATGATCACTATGAACGCCATAACCAGCTCTAACAATGCAACTTGCCCTTGAAATTAACTTTTTAATTAAAGAGCATGGAGGGATGCCATTCCTTTGTTTCTGATCTATGCTTGTTTTCTGAAGATAAGTTTTATTAAGATAATGAACCAAACGCTTAGGTTTGTAGATGCGATTGGGTTTAAAGAGCACATCTAAAGATGGAACATTTTAAATAATAAGGAACAATTATACATTTGACTAATTTTACCTTGCAAACACTTTGCTAATTAGCTTCTGTTAAGTGTACTGCTACCCAATTAACAACGAGTTGATTAAAATATAAATACATGAAAAACGTTCCAAGCAGTGCCGCTTAGTTTCGGGCTGAGATGACCTTGAAATTCCTCAGTAGATCAGTTCCATCTGAGATCATGGCTTGTACCCACGCAGACCTAGCACTTGCACTGGACACCCACTCTTGTCAAAGTTTTGAAAACAAAAAGAATTCTCTAAAATCTTCATGAAAGATTTAATTTTGATGTATTTGTGTAAATTGTGGTAATCATATGGTCCTTGAAAAAAATTTTTGTCAAACATTTTGTTTGCTATCGACTGAATTTAACTGCGCCTCAGTTCTTTACATTTTTCAGGGGGAGGGGGCATTTGAGCTCTATTCGAAATGGTTTGATTTACATGCATTCATTTTGGGATTTTCTCAACCAGCTTCTTATCAGAGCTCTTCACTGCTTTTCCTAAATTCTTTGAAAATTTGTTAAAAATGACAAAATATACAAAGCTGTTCATCCTTTGGAGTAGTAGAGTAGCTCAACCATTAGGACCAAAGCTGGCGTGCCTTTTTTAGTCGACCCCCACCTCCTGCATGATATCTGGCTATTTCATTTAAAAGTTAAATTCAAACTAATTATAGAAAGAAATGTATCAGCCAATGAAAAACATTTGTGTGAAATCTTCATTTTTTTTTTTTTTTTCTTTTCTTCGAACTCGGGAGGTAATTTGTAAATTTAATTCACGTTATAAGTGTAAAGAAGCTGTGGTCTGAGGTTAAAAATCATGGAAGGGCTGTGTATATTTTCTACATAGGTTTTACATCTGTACAAATTTCAGTGTGATTTGGAAGTGGTGCGATTAAAATTCTTTTTGTCTACCAGGCTCATGCTGTATGCCCCCTGTGTGCTTTCTGCTTCTGTAGCATGCTCAATAAACTCCTATCACTCTGTATTCACCTCTTTGACTCTCTGCTGTCTCTCTCTCTCTCTCTCGCTCTCCTTTCCCTTTTCTCTTTGCTCATGCTGGGTGACATAGGCAGGCTTTCATTTATTTATTTCTAATCGATTGAAACTTTACTAGGCTAGTAAATTGTAGTACAGAGAGGTCACTGGATGGCAATGGCAGTACAGTAAATGTGCAGTTTATGGATTATAAGAGATTTTAATTGATTTTATAGGTACTTATTATTAAAAAAAAAGTTTGTAAAATATCGCCCTACTTACGTTTTTTTACAAAATTCCACTCAAAAACATTTTCCTCATCTCTGGTTTAAATTTCAAGTACAGCTTTCTTTAACTACAGGCCATTTAACAAATATGACAAATAGCATTTTTCTCATAACTTTTTCTCATTCATACCTATGAGCAGTTTATCCCCAGTGTCTTCATTATACATAATTCATGTCAAATTTTTGTCTGTTCATGTATTTGTTTAAACTGTTGGTATGTTTTGTATTGTCTGTAAAATGATGAACCACAATCTATTTGTGTTGAAAATACCCCAAAAAAAACATATATATATATATATATATATATATACAGTACAGACCAAAGGTTTGGACACACCTACTCATTCAAAGAGTTTCCTTTATTTTCATGACTATGAAAATTGTAGATTCACACTGAAGGCATTGAAACTATGAATTAACACATGTGGAATTATATACATAACAAAAAATTGTGAAACAACTAAAAAATGTCATACTCTAGGTTCTTCAAAGTAGCCACCTTATATATATATATATATATATACTGCCTGTATTAGTGAAATTACAAGTTTTTTGCAGAAATTACAAAAGATTTAAGTTAATGTTGGATTTTAAGTGCTGGTTTGAAATCTATAAGGGTTAAATGTTCTATAGTGATCCCTTTCTAAATGATTACACAGTTTTTGATCTCTCAGTGTATAAAATCTGACATACATTTGGCATCGCAAAACAATCCTATCCATTTTATGGTTTTACTGTACATCTGGGATAAAAATGGACTTCTTCCTGTTTTAATGCAGTTGGGCTGAAAAGTTCAAATCCTTGAGGCAGTTGCTTAAGTACAGTAATAAAGTACATGGCTTTGGTTACTTTCCCCCAGAGCTCAATTCACACTTCTGTCTGTTCTCTCTCAGGCCATTTTGCTCCAACTGCCTGTTGCTGAGAGTGGTGATTGATTGCTCTGTCTGCTCATGGTTCAGCTCGTCCTCTCGCTGGTCAGGAAGTCACTGAACGTCGGGAGTTTTAGCTCAAATGTTCAATTATTTCCTCAGTATATAAATAAAGTTGGGCAATTCTTAACAGTACAGTAATCCAACAGACGTATAGGTCTATATTAAAATCAAAATGAAACTTTTCCTTTTTTTGTACCGCTGCTCTAATGTTGGGGGAAGTGTATAGCTTCTAGTTTAGTGTTGCGCATAACGCCTTAAAATACATTGTTTACACCATTTGTGCGTAAATTTCTTATAATAGACTGATTCAAAATGAAATATGTAAATTAGAAATGTCAAACAATTTAAGGTAGTTTGAGGAAAGTATTTTGTTAGGATTATTTTTATGTAAACTGATAACATTTTAACATTTGTGTACACTGCTATGACTTAGCACTCAAACATGACAGAATCATTTCCACCAATGAATTTGTCGTACGAGCCAATCAGCAAATGGTTCGATAATGATTGATAATTTAGTGGTTGTTTTAACTTTTAGTGTCTTTTCTCTCTTCTAGCCATATATGGTGATTCCCCAAACCATTACCGCAAAGTTAAAAGAACACAATTGCATAGGATGTCTTTGGATGTGGTAGAAAAAATCCTCCCTTCACCTTACTTAGGAGACCCATAACAATGCCCCCATGCACAAAGCCAGCTACATGAAGATATGCTTTACATGAGCTCAAACTTTTGTCTATAGAGTGTAGTTTACATCATTTGTATTTAGGATACAATTATAATAATAAAAAGATCAATAAAAAGTCAAGAATGATGAATGTGTGAGCTGCTCATGCACCTGATGTATTACACACACATTTCTCTGGAATTCTACTTTAGGTCTGGTATTTACATAAATCACACATTATTACAGGTGGAAATGATTGCCGTGTGTGTGTTAAAGAGGCAAGATTATTAACAGCACTAAACAGCACCTCTCTCAGTCCCAGCCAGCAGATGAACTGGTGCACTTTAAAAGCAGTGGAAAGGTTTACTGCAACTTCTTCGTTCAGAATCTTTGTATCGTGAGCAAATAGTATTAGCAAATGTAATCATTCCCTCTGTATAATCAAATACAACATCCTCATTTCTTCAATGTCAAGATGTCATACAACGTGGATATAAATATTGTTACCCTTCAATCCTAGTTTAGGGACAGAGAATAAAATCTTTATAGCTATGTAATTGAATCATATATATATATATATATATATATATATATATATATATATATATATATATATATATATGATTCATATCTACGATATACAGATCCAGTATACAATGACCTACACTTACACTACACTTATACAGGATATAGATACAGGCCCTACACTCACTCTATGCTAATACAGGATATAAATATAGGACCCACATTTACACTATGGTAATGCAGGGTTTAATTATACTGGACTTATACACACACACACACACACACACACACACACACACACACTTTCTTAATACAAGAAATTAAAGCAGAACCTACATTCATATGGGATATAAATACAGGACCTACACTTTTGCTATGCAAATCCAGGATATAGATACAGGCCCTACACTCACTCTATGCTAATACAGGATATAGATACAGGCCCTACACTCACTCTATGCTAATACAGGATATAAATACAGGACCTACACTTTTGCTATGCAAATCCAGGATATAGATACAGGCCCTACACTCACTCTATGCTAATACAGGATATAAATACAGGACCTACACTTTTGCTATGCAAATCCAGGATATAGATACAGGCCCTACACTCACTCTATGCTAATACAGGATATAAATACAGGACCTACACTTTTGCTATGCAAATCCAGGATATAGATACAGGCCCTACACTCACTCTATGCTAATACAGGATATAAATACAGGATTTCTACACACTACGCTAATTCAGGATCTAAATATAGGACCTATATGGACACTTTCTAATATTTAACATGAATACAGGAATTATACACTAACTTCTAGAATATATAAACACAGGACACAAATGCAGGATTTATATGCACAATGTGTTAATAGCAGTGGCCGGAGGTCAGGGCCAGCAAACCCTTCTCTGCTGGCCTAAACACTAATCGAAACACTGATTTAAATTTACAACCTAAATTCTAATATTTGTTCCATGAAATTGTATTAATTTATTCCCAACAGTTTATTCTCTTCATCTCTTTTCGCGTTTCTCTTGGCTGCACTGCTTCCAGTACATGTATGTGGATGTTAGATTTTTTGTCCAATCAGATTTCAACATTTATGTGCTGCCATATCAATCTAATGTGCCCAGGGCCTTCACAGTCAGTACTGCTGGCGTTTTTACCATAATCTTCTCAAGAATATGAGTGGTAACACTGGCTTACAGCCTTTGATGAGCGGTGCAAATTATGACTCTGCATCTCTGGTGAGTAGGTTAAAATTAAAATTTTTTATGTTTTTGTCATGTTATTAGACAAATATTGATTCTGAACTGCTCCAGATGATGTAGGTGCACAGTTGAGGTGGTAGTGTAGAGGCTTGGAGTTGTCTTAACTGCGTTTCTTGCTTTAGTAAAATGTTATTGACTCCCATATGCGAATATATCTCTCTCTGTAATGCCATGTGTAGTATATTGTGTTTTTGTATAGTTTTAATGGTTTCTATAATTGTGACGTAATAGTGGTGGTATTAAGAGGTGGATTAAGTTGGGTAAGTCCCCACTGAAGGCCCAGTTACCAAATACATGGCCCGCCACGGGTTATTAGGGTAAATAAATATAGGATTTATATATATATATATATATATATATATATATATATATATATATATATATATATATATATGATTCATATCTACGATATACAGATCCAGTATACAATGACCTACACTTACACTACACTTATACAGGATATAGATACAGGCCCTACACTCACTCTATGCTAATACAGGATATAAATATAGGACCCACATTTACACTATGGTAATGCAGGGTTTAATTATACTGGACTTATACACACACACACACACACACACACACACACACACACACTTTCTTAATACAAGAAATTAAAGCAGAACCTACATTCATATGGGATATAAATACAGGATTTCTACACACACTACGCTAATTCAGGATCTAAATATAGGACCTATATGGACACTTTCTAATATTTAACATGAATACAGGAATTATACACTAACTTCTAGAATATATAAACACAGGACACAGGACACAAATGCAGGATTTATATGCACAATGTGTTAATAGCAGTGGCCGGAGGTCAGGGCCAGCAAACCCTTCTCTGCTGGCCTAAACACTAATCGAAACACTGATTTAAATTTACAACCTAAATTCTAATATTTGTTCCATGAAATTGTGTTAATTTATTCCCAACAGTTTATTCTCTTCATCTCTTTTCGCGTTTCTCTTGGCTGCACTGCTTCCAGTATATGTATGTGGATGTTAGATTTTTTGTCCAATCAGATTTCAACATTTATGTGCTGCCATATCAATCTAATGTGCCCAGGGCCTTCACAGTCAGTACTGCTGGCGTTTTTACCATAATCTTCTCAAGAATTAGCCCTGTTTCTTTAACCAATCAGAGGGAAACTGTTACAGCCAAGTTCAACTGGCAAAACGTATCTGTAGTGCACACATTAATACATCTGAGTTAGACTTTTTTTATGCCTACGGAGGTAGAGAAATTGATTTGGTTTTGGACATACTTAAAAAACATTTTCAAGAACAGCTAGACATCGTGAGAAGGTCGGCCAACCCCGAAGTTCACCACTTCCAGACCAGTGAATATGAGTGGTAACACTGGCTTACATCCTTTGATGAGCGGTGCAAATTATGACTCTGCATCTCTGGTGAGTAGGTTAAAATTAAAATTTTTAATGTTTTTGTCATGTTATTAGACAAATATTGATTCAGAACTGCTCCAGATGATGTAGGTGCACAGTTGAGGTGGTAGTGTAGAGGCTTGGAGTTGTCTTAACTGCGTTTTTTGCTTTAGTAAAATGGTATTGACTCCCATATGCGAATATATCTCTCTCTCTAATGCCATGTGTAGTATATTGTGTTTTTGTATAGTTTTAATGGTTTCTATAATTGTGACGTAATAGTGGTGGTATTAAGAGGTGGATTAAGTTGGGTAAGTCCCCACTGAAGGCCCAGTTACCAAATACATGGCCCGCCACCGGTTATTAGGGTAAATAAATTTAGGATTTTCTTAAATTTTGTTATTATATTTATATTTTTATTCCCCTTTTTACCCTATTTTATTCCCTTATGCCGGACCGTCGTTAAAAGCATTTCACTGCATGTCGTACCCTGTATGTATGTGTATGTGACAAATAAAATTTGATTTGATTTGATTTGATACAGAATAAATAATACAGGATGTAAATAAAGGACATGTGCATACACAGTATTAATACAGAATAGAAATACAGAACCGATACGCTACACTCAGTAATAAATACACAATTTAGTTTAAATAATTATGACTTAGGAATAAGAGTGAATGTTTTTTTAAAAAAATGAGAAACTTCTTAATGGCATAAATTTTCACCCACACAGGCATATTTCTAAAAACTTGGATTTGGAGAGTCTTACAGGACATTTATTCACAGATTAAACGCAGATCTTTCAGATCACACTTTGGGGGTTGGGGGATTTTCTAAATCAAATGAACTTTTATCTAAATGCAAATTATATGATGGACCGCTCACATTCATTATTAATGGCCCCTGTGAAATTGGCGGATGGTTGTGCTGGGGTTTTGTTCAGGAGGGTGACCAACGAAGAAGGAGTTAGCATGTGATAGCCAAAAGTGAATAACAGCCATATCATTGCCACCCGTTGTCTGCATCCCCTTTACACACTTGTTTTCACATATTAAAAACATGGATCATCTTCCATTGATCATTTTGCATTGATCATCTTGCAACACCTTAAACCATTTGTCACATGTGCAGCCTGTTTCCATGATATAGATTTATCTGAGCATAAATATGCTGTATGCTATAGATATTGTTTGCACGATTCTCATGTGTTATTGCTGTATAATAGAAAATGTAGCTTATTAATTCAATTAGGAATAAATAACTTTTTACTAGTTTAGTGTATGTAGTAATCTTGGTGGTGATAATTTACACCATTTGTAAATAAATTATTATAACTACCATGCTGAATAATCTTTTATAATAACAATACAATTGTAAAAGGTTAGTGGTGTTTCAGTAAGTGTTATAGGTTTAGCCATAGTTCAATGATGGGTATAGTTACAATGATAGTGAGAGTTATATATTTTATATTTTTAGTTATACTGTAGATAATTAAAGATTATAGACGTAGTGGTTATACAGTGATTAGGGATAGTTCAAAGTTATAGTGGTGGCTTAGTGGTTAATAGAGTTTATAGTTTATATTGAGTCAGTCATGGCGATTTGGTTATAGATATAGTTATGGTATATTGGTGAGAATTCTAGTTTATTGTTGTGATTCAGGCATAGTTTTACTGATGGTTTAGTGATGTTATAGATTATAGTTACAGTAGTGTTCAGTAATAAATATGGGTTGTAGATAAGGTTGTAGATCAGACTAATTATAGGTTTTGGAAATAGTGTTGGATCAGAGATAATTATAGATTTTGGTTATAGTTGTGGATCAGTGATAATTATACATAGGTTATAGTTATAAAACTTTCTTTCGGCTTCTCCCATTAGGGGTCGCCACAGCGGATCATCCGTATTCATGATCCGCACGTTTTTATGCTGGATGCCCTTCCTAATGTAATCCTCCCCATTTATCCGGGCTTGGGACCGGCACTAAGAGTGGCTGGGGTCGGTTCCCTGACCGGGAATCGAACCTGGGCCGCAGCGGTGAGAGCGCCGCATCCTAACCACTAGACCACCAGGAAACACATAGATTGCAGTTATAGTTGTGGTTCAGTGATAATTATAGATTGTAGTTATACTTGTGGATCAGTGATAATAACAGTTTTTGGTTATAGTTGTGGTTCAGTAATATTTAAAGGTTTTGGTTACAGTTGTGGATCAGTGATAATTATAGGTTGAAGTTATAGTTGTGGATCAGTGATCATTCTAGTTTGTAGTTATAGATATGGTGGACTGATAAATATAGGTTTTAGTTATGATGACAATGATAGATTCTTATTTATAGTTGTGATGTAGTAAAAGTTGCAGTTATATTGATGAATTTATAAACAGATTATTATGTATAGCTGTGATTAAGTGACATTTATAGTGGTAGCCCAGTGATAGTTTATAGTTAGTAGTGTTGGTTCAGTGATGGTTATATTGTATTTATCCTGAAGGGGCTGTTGCAGGTGCAGTTTTTATTCCAGTCAAATAGAAACTTGCTTGATTGTAATAAAACCTGCACCCTCTCTGCCTCCTTGTTGACTCGGTGATAATTAGTTTATACTATATCATTATAGATGTGACATGTATAGCTTATAGTTGTAATAGTGATCCATTGATTGGTATGATTGGTACAGTGTTTGCACAGTGGTCATTGTTGTGCTTGTAGTGGTTACAGTATGGTGGTGTTTTAGTGATAGTTGTAGTTTATAGTTGTTGTGTTGGCTCACTGATTGCGCTTGTGTGCTGGTTATGGGGAAGCTGTGATTGCCATACAGCCACTGATGAGTCGTTAGCCCTCTGCTGTTTAGCTCTGTTCTTGGACTGGTTCTGCCTCACTTTGTGAGCCACTGGATAAAATTGACTGCCAAATGAGTAAAATGTTAATGCACAATATAAATGGGAGTCTTAAAATAAGTAGCAGTGTCCTCTTGAAACATGCGATACAGCTCCACTGAGGACATCACACAAGATCTGTACAACACACATTAACGTGCTACACAAAGCAACAGCTTAAAAACTAACACAGAGAGAGAGAGAGAGAGAGAGAGAGAGAGAGAGAATGCAAGAGAGTGGGAGACATGAAAGAAGTGACTGCCACTGTTCTTGTTTCGGGTTCCTCCTCCTCTTACCCTCACCGAATATTTAATGATCAGCTAAGACATGATTGCAGCCGTCCCCTTAATGATGTACGTGCAAGCACGCACAAACATACACACACTCACACTTCAATTAGCAGAGGTTTATGAGCAGCTTTATTTCAGTCTGTAAATGCGTTAACAGAAAATGTAGGTTTGTGAAGGACCGACAAGGGGACTATTGCAGATTGCCACGTGACAAATTAGAAGCACTGAATTCTGATTGCACCTTGTGTGAGATTTAATACTTTCAGAATCTAGGACTAAATTCTGCAGCTACACTGTGCGTATTTCTGTGTGTTTGTGTGTGTGAGAGAGAGAGAGATCATGGTTCAGTATCAAAGTATATTCTCATACATATTCAAGGTAGTAAAAGTGCAGCAGATTAGTTGCAATCGCTTTATTGTGTTAGGAATGCATTCATCCCAGTAGGCCATCTGTAATAACCCAATATGTCGTTGAATTTATAACACAGCCCTATTCTATGCGTACTAACATCAAATCCAGATTAAAGAGATCAGCAATTGACTCCAGCCATCCTTCATCATAGTCCTCCTTCTGACAAAGCTATAAAAATCTATTTAACGGCTATTGTAAAAGCACGGATCAATTGTGAACGGCTGCAGGGTCATATCTCTTTCGGTCAACTTCAAAAATCCAATTGATCTGCTGAAATCCGGGCTTGGGGAGAGGCATGCGAGCACACTCCTATGATAGTCTGTAGTTCTGAAGCCATTTTATCCCTCTTTAAAGTAATCACATCCATTACCGTTTATCAGTCTGTCCATCAGGGGAGCAGCATTGAACATCTGCTCCCGGCTGGGTGCTGAAAGGATTCGACATCGCCAGCTCACACGAGATTCACCATTTTGTCACAAAAGACAAAATGTCAACAAAAGGTCAAGTTGGTATGACTCCAACGTGGTGCAACCTGAAGTGTAGTACGTAAATCAGTGGATGTAGAGAATGTACGATTCTCGCTGTGAGTGAATTGCCGTGCCAGATTTCATACCGTTTCATATGTCATATATTGGAGTGTGCCAGGGCTTGGCATGGAAGTGCACTTTGGAGTCAGTCTGTGTCCAACGCTGGCATGCAGGGCACACCAGGCCACGAGCAGGCTGGAATGTAATGCTGGGCAAAATGCGATTAGCATTGGACAGTGTTCCACAGACATCCTATCTCTACCAGACTAATTTAATTAAACCAACAAACAAGAGTTTATATCCTTTTTTATGACTGGAGGGAATCGCTGGATTAGAAGCGCTGAACATAGACAGGCTTTGTTTAATTTATGTGTGTGTGTGTGTGTGTGTGTGTGTGTGTGAGAGACTGATTAACAATGCCAAGTGCTTCTATTCTCTTAATATTTTAAATGCACCTTCTGCTTATATGTAAAACACTTTAACTCTGACTTGTATTTTTATAAGGGTTTATCCCTTCATACAAGATACAAATTAGCCATTAAAGAAGGTATTTCTCCAATACAAATGAAAATACAGAAAATACTTTTTTTCCTCTCAAGATAAACAGAACAAAGACTTGATAACTAACAAAAAAAACAACAAAAAACAACACACTTTAATAAACAACTCATGACAAAATTCTGTCTAAGTTCTCAATTTTCCCTTCATTATCAAGCCCTAAATCATTATCCATGCTGGATCACAGCTCTTTCAGCTTTTTATCACTTCTTAATAGACTCAAATGAAATGATCTCGTGACGGTTTCCTGCCAATGCAAATTAGAGCAGGTCAGAGGTTATGAGCTTACACACCACTCACCAGGAGCTTCAATTTGCCCATGCTGCACCATACTAATAGCTTTAATGATTATTGTCAGCTTCACATTAATGTCCTTGAAGATGAAAGCAGTTGAATGTACTGTCAAATTAGATTTGTCAAAGGATGGGTCATGAAGATCATGCCGATGGAATGAGAATGAGGATGAAAACAACTTTTTTTGTGTGGGGGCGGTGTATTCTGAGATAAATATTTGTGTATATCAAAAATCTTGCAGGATCTTCTGCTGTTTCTTCGTGTTTGAATGCTTATGGAGTGAACGCAAGCTGTGAGGTGAGTCATTTTGGCAACTTGCAAAAATATTTTAACTTTTAGATGTTTATCAGGAGCATTTGACAAGTTTACATTTTTTTACTGTTGCTGTATGGACCTTCTTCAGTCATTTTTAATTAAAGACCACACACATGTTCCTGCAGAGATCATGGTGGGAACCTGTTAATTAAAGTAAAAATTTCTAATTTGGCACATTTACAGTGATAGCAGTATCTATATGTGATTTGATTGACATAGGCTTTATTAAAACGGCAACATTGTTTTTACTCAATTTTAAAGAGCTTAGTTGACCTTAAAATGTTGATCCAGGCAAAGACTAGGTAAATGTCATTCTTCTGGAGTCGCAGTGTTGAGAAGGCTATGATTGTTTATTGCTTGCTATGTTGTGGAAGTAGATTCCACATATAAATATAGATATCTAGATTGACTGATATTTTTAAGATAAAATGGATATAGAGAAGCGAACTTAGAACTGAAATATATCCGTTGGCTATACAAGTTAAATTATTATAAAAGCGTAATTTGTTGTATGTGCCTCCAACATTAAAATTACTTTTTGTAAACGTAATATGTGATAGTAGTAGATCAGTGGTTAAGATGTTGGACTTCTGATTAGAAGGTCATGAGTTCAAATCTCAAGCTGCCCTCAAGCAAGGCAGTTGTATAAATTATATAATTATGTGCTGCTTAAGATTAGGGTGTCTGCCAAATGAAGTAAATTTAAATAAGTTAAGTGTGAATTTAATACAGAAATAATAGAGTAATACCAAGGGGCGAGGGCAAAAATCATTATTAGAAGCCTGTGATCTTATAATGCAGTGCTGCAATAAATCTAACCCTTTTACCAGTTAAAAACATTTGGAGCATCATGAAACAAAAACTACAACAAAGAAGACCCATGACTGTTGAGCAGCTAGAATCCTGAATTAGACACAGATGGGACAATATTCCTCTCACAAAACTTTAGCAACTGGTGCCCTCAGTTAACCAGATGTATACATACTGTTGTTAAAGGAGTCCCGTCCTGACATTTTTAAGACATTTTGTATCTTTCAAATTAAAAATTACTATTATTTTAATAACAATTAAAATATTCATAACTACACATTGTCCATCATAACTGACAAATTTATGCATAAAATCCAATGGTCCATTTGTAAACTGCACACTTTCTAAATAACATCTGCACATTCATTTAAACAATATTTTTACTCTGTATATAATGAATTATTCAATTGTTTGTTTAACAAGTTTGCTATATTATGTCTGTACTTTCTCCTTGCGCCAAGACAAATTCCTTGTGTGTGTATGCATACTTGTTAATGAAGCAATTTCTGATTTTGATTCCAGTTTTGATTAATTTTTATAAAATGGAGCATTTCCCTATTTTAAAAATGAGATATGTGATATATATGTAAATTGTAAAGTAAAATGTATATGGCGATCACAAAACAAGCTAAAGATACTAAAATTAAAAACAAACTCAAAACTTGTAATTTTTTTAAAACCTTTTATAATCCTGCTGTCAATTTATGGAATTTTATTCAAGGCCAACTTGTAATACATAAAAATGAAAAACAGAATTTAGTGAATAAAATGATGAGTTGTTAAGAAAAACACAACATACTCAGTTAGATTATCATGCCAATCACATGCACTTTCTTTACAGGAGACTGCATCAAATTAAGCATTAAAAATAAATCATTTTTAAACATACCAAAATAGCACATTAAAAGTGTGATGGAATAGCATACTTCCTGAACACTCTGTTGTCCATTGCATAAATCATCTTACACCAAAACTCATTTCAGTCGAAGGATGTAATTTAGAACATAATCTTCACCATGGCATTTGAGTTGAATCGGTACAATGCAGCTATTACAGGTTAAATCTCATATTGGTTCGAATCAATAAGCGAGTGTGTTGTAGTGTTTAGTTGTTTTGATCAGCTTGGAGTGTACCCTTGTGATTGAGCCTTGCAAATGGGTATTCTCAATAAATAAGTCTTCTGAATGGGTGAGCGTACGAACAAATGAATCAGTTAATGAGCATTTATAATGAAAGCACGTCTCTACAGATGTGCTGAGGATTTGCGGGACAGGTTCGGCCTTATTTTCTTGTGATTCCTGATGCATATCTAATATCTGAATTATTTAAGGAGAGTCAATTTCCGTTGACAATCAAAGTGAAGGTGCACCAAGCATAGCCTTTTCTTTCAGGTTTGCATGATAATGGATCAAACGCTCTTTAAAGGGGAATACATTATGATTATGGTCAAGCATTGTTGAGGTGTTCGACACAAAAGCGCTGAGGGAAAAGGTCAATATTATTTCTGTTCCATGTAAGACAGGACGAGGTACAGGAAAGAAGGGGGAGGGCTCTTGGCCTGTCTATTAACATTTATGAATAATTTAAGCAGGCATGCCTGGCCATGGTCCAGACACATCATTTCCTAATTGCAATCAAAGAGAGGAAGTAAGATGATGCAGTGCGATGGATGTGTAGCAGCTTGGGATCACACAGCTCTGGGGGGCACTTCTGTGTTCAGAAGCAATAAACACAGCATTTCATTGCTTTCTGGCTCTGTCTGGCTGATTGTTGTAATAAAAGTTGATAATAATAATAATTAAAAAAATCCATAATAAATGCTAGGATGTTCAGTATTCCAGTAAAATGTTTCTTGCAGAGTGTCTTATTCCATAGAGCAGCTTTAGAGCAAAGCACTCATGAGCAAAACGTTTATTCACCAACACTTTGGTGCTAGAACAGACATCGGTGCGAAAATGAAGCTAACTCTTATTCTATAGCATCATACACCATCAGGGGTGTTTATTGGATGAGAGCACTTACACCTTTTTGACACTTTTCACTGTGCATTATTCTTCAAAGTAGAAACACTTAACGCATGTATTTCACTTCATCTTTTATGCAAAGCACTGCAGGGAATTCTCATATAACAGCTGGAGCAGCTGGGGTTTTGTACCCATGCCTGTAATTTTTTTAGATGCAAAGTACTTCATGAATATGGCTTTTATATTATTTACTCACGTCTGTCCAACTGAAGCTTTTACACTACTAGCCTTTGTATGTTTCAATAGATAGTTTAAGCTTTAATAATAGCAGACAATGCCATAATGACCAGTCAGAAAGCATCCCATCTCATGCATGTGTAAGTTTGATTTACTTTCCTGCAACTATGGCCTGGTCTACAGTTGCTGCATACTGTATCCGTATTTGTACAGTACAGACCAAAAGTTTGGACACACCTTCTCATTCAAAGAGTTTTCTTTATTTTCATGACTATGAAAATTGTAGAGTCACACTGAAGGCATCAAGGGCTATTTGACCAAGAAGGAGAGTGATGGGGTGCTGCGCCAGATGACCTGGCCTCCACAGTCACCGGACCTGAACCCAATCGAGATGGTTTAGGGGTGAGCTGGACCGCAGAGTGAAGGCAAAAGGGCCAACAAGTGCCAAGCATCTCTCAGGGAACTCCTTCAAGACTGTTGGAAGACTATTTCAGGTGACTACCTCTTGAAGCTCATCAAGAGAATGCCAAGAGTGTGCAAAGCAGTAATCAAAGCAAAAGGTGGCTACTTTGAAGAACCTAGAATATGACATTTTTCAGTTGTTTCACACTTTTTTGTTATGTATATAATTCCATATATAATTCCACGTGTTAATTCATAGTTTTGATGCCTTCAGTGTGAATCTACAATTTTCATAGTCATGAAAATAAAGAAAACTCTTTGAATGAGAAGGTGTGTACAAACTTTTGGTCTGTACTGTATATGCATCCATATTTGCAAACATTTAAAACATAAAATACCAATATATGTATCTGAATTTAGATTTACAACCAGTTTAGGTGTGGTGTGAATAGTTTTATTACACAATGGTAAACATGGCCCTGTCCCAACTTTTTTTTTTTAATCCTGTAGCAGCCATCAAATTCAAAATGGCCTATTTCAAATTATTTTTTTTCCTTTAAATGTTATATATTATCAGTTTAATTCTTTGTTTTATTGTATAAAGTATAATATGGATTTATGAGATTTGCATAATTGCATTTTGCTTTTATTTAAATTTAAAACTCTGCAACCATTAGTGCTTAAACTATATGATTAAGCTGGCATGAAGAATCCTGTAAACCAAGGATAGATACAAGGCTGTCCATCAAAGCTGTCCACTTCACTTGTGTTTCTTTTACAGCAATTCTGACTAACAGTAGTTCGAGTCTTATGATTCAATAAATCTTCTTACACTAATAAGTGATCATTTCTATATTTCTATATTTCTCTTTTTATGCAAAGACTTAAACGTGACCATAAGGTATATACATGGATAAAAAATTTTTTTTTGAATAGAGGAAAAGAAGTCTCCAGTATCAGCTTTGTAACAAAAGCAGAGCTGGAACTCTTCAACTTGTATACTTTATACTTTTAGAAAAAAGAAAGGCACATGAAAGAAATAACTATTAATAGCTGTTATAACATAAATGATAGAAACTACTAAAAAAGTGCTAATTTGAGTACTATTGGAGGTGGTAGGTTTTTAAAAGTTGTTTGAAGACTGCTAGTGACTCAGCTGTTTGGACATTAAGCAAAAGTTCATTCCATCACCTTGGTTCCAGAACAGAGAAGATTCTGGAAGCATGTCTCCCTTGCACCATGAGATATGGTGAGACCAGTCGAGCAGCAGATGGGGATTGGAGGGAACGTGGTGTAGTGCAGGGTGAGATAAGTGCTGCGAGGTAAAGGGGTGCTGATCTGTTTTTGGCATGTAGGCAAGCATCAGTGTTTTCAATCTGATCCGGAGAGGAAGGCAGTAGAAAAATAGTAAAAGTGGGGTGGTGTGGGAGAACCTAAGAGGTTGAAACAAGTCAAACAGATGCATTCTGGATCAGTTTCCGAGGTCGAATGTCTTTCACACAAGCACTTGAGTCATGCTTTAAAGGGGAAATCGACATGAGAATGTCTGATCAGCAATTTGTTAAAAAAAGGACAGCTGATTGTCAATGGTTAGCCCAAGATTGTGTGCAGTGAATGAAAAATCAGAGAGTTATTTGAGTGCTTTTAGATAGACATTTGTCAGAAACAAGCACATGCAAAAGTCATGTCATTACCAAATAACAGATTTATTTATGCAAAATTTAAATCATAATAAATTGTGCAGTTCTAATAACACTAAAGTAACTGGCAAAAAACCCGGCTGCTGTTTTCACCAGCAGTGTGTTCAAGCATTTCACAATGACTCTAAAAAGATGGCTACGATAGCATTTTAATTAACTTTGTCTTTAAAGGAGTCCAGTGCACTGTTCGGTGTGTTTATTTGCAAAGTCGTGGATTAATTGTGTTTAAAAAGAGCACGGAGTGTGCAAAAAAACCCAACACATTTTAACTTTTATTCAAATCAGCAACAAAGAACGCTTTGTCTCGCAAAACTAATCGTGCTCTGCAAAACTATTCAGAGGACGCATCTAAAGTCATTGTCATGAAGACAATTTGGATGATTCATGCTTTGTCGGAGAGCTGCTGCATTAATTCGTAGAGTTTATAAGCATGCATTTAGGGTTTGATTAAGTGATGCACAGCTTGAGTGTTTTACTCAATTAAATAATATGATTAGAAAAATCATGTGTGTTTTAGATTTCACAACACCGGATACAGTTTGCAATTAAATGCAATTAAGTAGAGACATCATAATTAAGCTTGTCATGAACAAATTCGAACAAATCATGTAAATTTGTAGATCATCCCAATTACACCAAACGTACTTTTTAAATGAGCGTAATTATTTATAGATTTTTTTTTCGAATATATCCAGATTATACGAGGGATTAAGAGCTTATATTTGTGACACCCAATGAATTTATAACAATAATTTTATTAATATACTGTATCTGTGATTTTCCATGACACGACTGTGTCCACTGTGATGAGGAAACCGTGGCAAGTTGTACAAATGCTAAGCAGTGCTGCAGGCTATTGTCTCGAAATAATGCAACTTGCTATTTTTTGCCTGAGTGCAATTATTTCTGCATAACTGGCTTGGGAATGTGAGGCAATTATTTCTACCAGCTAATTATTCATTTTCACAATAAAGGTAATTTTTTTACACAGCAATTATGAGCCGAATCAATGCAGCAAACCTGATGCCAACCGTTTTCCCCATTTGTGTGTGTGTGTGTGTGTGTGTGTCTGTATGTGTGGTCTGGCTTTAGCAGACAGGGCTAATGGGTGGCAGGTCTCTCTTGAGCAC
Source organism: Silurus meridionalis (assembly GCF_014805685.1). Lineage (NCBI taxonomy): Eukaryota > Metazoa > Chordata > Actinopteri > Siluriformes > Siluridae > Silurus > Silurus meridionalis. The sequence goes on along the minus strand of NC_060895.1, from coordinate 18,398,522 downwards.
GAATGGCGTCATATCGCTAACCATGGTGATACAGTCGGGGACAGTGATGGGACACACTCTCAGGCAGCCGGTGCAGCTGTCTGTGATTACAGGGAGATGGGTCTCAAGATCAAACTTAATAGCCTACAAAATAAAGGGAAAAGGGAGAAAGGGAGCATGGGGGTATTACATTATGGAAATTAGCCCTTCTCTATAGAAGGATCCCCCACTTCTGGAAGTGCCTTTAAATAAGGGGATCACATTGGGCAACTTTAGCACAATGCAGAACTGCAGTGCCCTTAAGGGTGATATACAAAAAATAACTTAGGGTTTAATGTAAAAAGTAGTGACTTATGCTAAAGCCATTTCTCCATTTGTCCATGTTTTCAGTCAGTCTGTGAGTTTTCGTGGCAACATGTAGCATGCTATCCAGCTGTGGCTTCTTTGGAAACAATTTTTATTGACAGAACGCAAATAAAGAAAAAATTTGGCCATTTTGTTTCTAAAAATGTCAGTTAATATTAATTTATTTTTTCTATTGAATTGAAATAAAGGTAATAACACTTATGCCTTTGTACTAAATATCAGCAGGGCTGGGAGTTTCTGGGCCTGCAGCCTCATGCACTCTCATGCGTTTGGCTGATTCAGCACTTTTGCTCATGCAGTATCGACACCACATACTGTATATTCCAATAAACCTACATGACACCATACCTAATAAAGTCCAATAAACCTACATGATGTCACAGCCCATACGGATGAATACACCCATACGTCCAATAAAACATGCATATCACATTCATACAGTCCAATAAAACATGCATATGACATCATACTCATACAATCTAATAAACTCTGCATATAAAATCACACTTATACAGTCTAATAAACCATGCATACGACATCACACACATAGCCCAAGAAACCCTGCATATTAGATCATACTCCATACAGTAAAAAAATCCCTGCATATAATCACACCACACACAGTCTAATAAAGCATACTTAATACGTCATACCAATACAGTCAAAAAGAACATGCATATGACATCACATTCATATGAGTGTATGAGTGTGATGCCCTGCATACACAGTCTAAGAAAAAATGCATATAAAATCACACTTATACAATCTAATAAACAATGCATATAAAATTACACTCATACTGGCTAAATTGCAGAAGAAGAGATACTGCGTCATCCAATCTCACCACCTGCCCTCTGGATCCAACCCCTTCAACTACGCTTCAGACCATCTCACAAGACCTCCTGCCATTCAACGATCATTAACGGGTCCTTAGCATCTGGCCACTACCTTCAAGCAAACAAAGGTTATTCCATCTCAAAAAACCTGCTCTGGATCCATCGAAAATCAACAACTACAGACCAGTATCACTTCTCTCCTTTCTTTCTAAATCTCTGGAACGCACTGCTTTTAACCAACTGTCTGTCTATCTCTCACAGAACAACCTCCATGACCCAAACCAGTCTGGCTTCAAAGCGGCACATTGCACAGAGATGGCCCTTTTGGCTGTCTCAGAGAAACCACATGCTGCTCAATCAGCCAAGCTGTCATCTGTACTCATCTTCCTAGACCTTTCAGCAGCATTCGAAACAGTTAACCACGAGACTCTCTTGTCCACCCTCAGAAGCCTTGGTATCCGCGGAGCAGCTTGGGAATGGTTTGCTTCCTACCTGTAGGGTTGCTCATATTACCTTTATTTAACCAGGTAGAAACTCACTGAGATTAAAAATCTCTGTCACAGGAGTGACCTGGCCAAGATGAGCAGCAATACATTCAGTTACAGACTTACACATCACAAACACAGTTAAAACAATTACGTTTCACAAACAAATTAAATTTCAAAGAGTCGTCTTCCAGTTGCCAAATAGCTACTTTGAACTGGTCCATGGAGAGAAGATTTTGCAACTTCAATTTCGATTGGATAAGATTCCAGTCAAAGTAGCTGCATACGCAAAAGATTTCTTACCCAGTTCAGTTCTAGCAAAAGGAACTGACAGCGTATAGCAGTTTTGAGAGCGTAAAGAGTATTTCGTGACAGATTTCTGTTGCGTTAAACTGCAAAGGTACGAAGGTAACATCCCCAAGATAGCTTTATAAATAATTATGTACCAGTGAATTTTTCTCCTCCTGAACAGAGAGGGCCAGCCCATGCTTTTATACAAGGTACAATGATGCACAGAAGATTTACAATTTAGTATAAACCTTAGGGCACCATGATAAACAGCATCTGAGGTAGAGAGAATAGAGATTGGAGCAAACTGATATACTACGTCACCATAATCAAGTACAGATAAAAAAAGTGGCAGAAATCAATTTCTTTCGCGCATTAAATGACAAACAAATATCAGGTAACATGGAGGGGGTCCACATCTGCCCCACGTAGACTCTCCATTAGTTTCCCACGTAGACTCTCCATTAGTTTCCCACAAGGCTCAGTACTTGGTTCCCTTCCTTTTCTCCCTCTATACCCACTCTCTAGGGAAAGTCATATCCTCACATGGGTTTTCTTACCACTGCTATGCTGATGGCACACAACTCATCATCTCTTCATGCTTGGCAGACATACAGTATCTTCATGGATGAGTGCTCATCAACTAAAACTCAACCCCAGCAAAACTGGACTGCTGGTCAGGATCTGAAAATATCTCTTTATGACTCTCTGCTCTCCACTTCAGCCACTGCTTGCAACCTTGGAGTAACTATGAACAATTGACTATCCTTCTCTTCACATGTTGCTAATGTGCCTCGTTCTTGTCGATTTCTTCTCTACAACATCCAAAGGATTTGACCATTTCTGTGAACACAGGCTGCTCAGATGCCTGTTCAGTCTCTTGTCATTTAGAAAATAGACTACTGCAACTCTTTGCTGGCAGGTCTACCTTTGAATGCTATTCGTCTACTGCAAATGATCTAAAATGCGCAGCTGCACAACTTGTGTTCAACCTGCCCAAGTTCTCTCACACCACCCTACTGCTGCGCTCCCTCCACTCGCTTCTGGTAGCTGCACTGGTTGCCTATAAGGCCAAAAATGGACCAGCACCCTCTTACCTCAGAGACCTCATCACACCTCGCACTGCACCATGCTGCCTGAGATCATCCAGCACTGCTCGACTGGTACCACCTTCTCTTAGGGTAAGTGGTAAGTATACTTCAAGGCTCTTCTCTGTTCTGGCACTGAGGTGGTATTTATTCATTGATAGAGACTCAAAGCACTTTTGTACATTGCTCTGAACAAGGGCGTCTGCTAAGTGCCACAAATGTAAATGTAAGTGTAAATAAAACATGCATATTACATCACACCCATGCAGTCCATTAAATCCCTGCATATGACATCACACCCATAAAATCAAATAAATCCTACACAAGATACAACATAACAACAAAGATATTCATTGTTATGAGTGAAAAAATACAAGTAGTATATTTTTAATACATTTGTATTAAAGCCATGTTCTTCTATCTTTTTTCACACTCACTTGTGAACCCACACCTGCTATCAGGCTACCATCTAAAATCATGTGTTTAGGCTTTAGGGACGCCTATTTCATCAGCTTTGTTTATACTGAAAACCACTTATTTTAAAAACAAACCAAATAGAGGACATTTCATTGTTGGCTTTTTCAGGATGTTGAAATGAGTAAGATGATAACCAGATGGACAGTAATGAAATAAGATTGATTGATTTATTGAATGGTTGATTTATTAATTATATTCTTCAGAATCAGGCAGATCCCATAAACAGGAAAAAGCATTGTGACAGTGTTGAGCATTAAATGATTCATTATATCTATAAGTATTTTGTATATACATGAACATTCCTGTTCTCTATATACTGTAAAAGACAGAACACACATTGTCTATTTATTGCTCTCATATTAGAATTGAAAGCTGTTTATTTCTGTAAAAGATGTATACCATATTGGATTAGGCATTCTGAGTTATTGCATGTTGTGCAACATTTAGACATGTCTGTAACAATGAAAGCCTGGAACCTGCTTCTCATTGTCTTCTTTCTGGTAGCGCTGATATGTTTGAGAGTTTGAGCAATCACATCTTGAACACACAGGAAAATGCCCACAGGAAATACCCGAAGAGTGTCTTAATTAAACCGTTGTTCAGGAATGACTCCATTTCAGTTTGTCTTTGTTGCTGTGGAAGCAAACTTTCTCCCTAAAGATGCCTCTCAATCCCAGCTGTTTATTAAAGTCTGGTTTGTAAGACGAGAGTAATACAGGAAATTCAGAACAAAAAACCTGAATAAATAGAGATTACTGGTGGAGTTCCCGTTTTTAATGCATAGTTCTCTTAAAGGAAACTATGCACATTCAAATGTTGTGAATAAAATTGAACATTACATAGCAGTAGCATGATTTAACTGAGAGACAGATAGAAAGAAAGATCTTTCAACTTTTCAACAAAGTGGGATTTCAGAGAAAGATTTTATCACTAGACGTAGTAAAGAATAAACACCCGACACTCTTGTAGCTTCCTAGACCTGCTTGGAAGTCCCAAGTTTTGCAAAGAAAGAATTCATACTTAGAAATTTGTAAAAACAAACTCATTCCTCTTAATTTTATTTTGAGATGTGCATCTCCATTACTGAGACCGATGTGATTTACAGATCTGTGAATCTTAACATTTCTAATACTGTATATATATATATATATATATATATATATATATATATATATATATATATATATATATATATATATAAAGAGCAAGAATAAATAATTAATAATATAGTCCCTGTGAATTCACTCTTATTTATAGACACTGTATATTACTGAATAACATTAACTCCATTGCATGAATAAATTTCTGTCAGAGCCATATGGTTATAAAACATTCATACTTACTAATCAGAATAAAAAAAATCAGCAGTGCCATTGCATAGGTTAGTTTATACATAATCAAATAAAATCTTTTGCACAGTGAATTTTGGAAAGAAAATCCATTTGGAGAGAAAACTCCACTCTACTATTTAAAGCTTAGTGAAATTCATTTAGAAAATTTCACTATATTACATTTTTATGAAGCCACTTCGCTAAAACAATATCTGCAGTTTAAATATGCTGGAAGCCGCGGTGTTGTCTCACACCGTTGGGATACAAATATTTATTTTCCTGCTCTGATTTTGCTGTCTCGTTCCCTTTTGTATTTTCACCCAATACAAATGTCACGGCACTGAAATAATCCACTTCCTCAAAGAACGATCTATATAAGAGCAGAGGTGCAAGATGCAAGAGGACATGAACATGCTCTTTTACATTAACACTTTTTCTTCAGTGTGTTAGCTTTAAGAACAGCATAGATGCCTGCTTCTCCTGTTCTCTCTTCTTGTCCTGAGCCACAGGCTGATTCTGCTCTATAAGATACAATCAAAACCTGACAAGCTTTATGATACATAGAGGGGAAAAAGGACTCTCGTTTGGAGTGACCTTTTTGATTATACCACATTTATGGGTATATTTTCACTAGTTGGGAGATGTTCTTTTTTAAAGTAATTTATAGAAAGGCTTTTCTCCTCATATCATCATGCTAGAAGACAGACGCCACCTCCACCACCTGGGCACCATTACAGAGATGTATTGATGCAGGTCTTCCTTCTATCTGGGCTATACATAATGCCTGCCAAAAGATTTGATCCTAGTGGTGATCGACTACTCTGGACCGGTATTAGTTGGCACTGCTTTCATTTCTATCTGCTAAGAGACTGTTTTGGAATAACTTATGATGCTGTTTGGTCTAACAATGGTACAGCAGGTGGCATTGCTTTCTCACAGCTCCAGTATCCTTGGTTTGATCCTGAGCTCTAGTCTCTGTGGAGTTTCTGTTTATGTTCTCCACATGTTTGTACTGTTCTCTGGGTTTCCTCACACTGTACAATGTGTATATAAAGGTGGAATGGCTAGGCTAAATTTGCCCTTAGGTGTGAAAGTGGGTGCCTGGTGTCAAGTCTAGTTTCTCATGTTAGTCTTGTTTTGTCATGTTCGTCTTCATTTGGAAAGTTCGAAACTGGGGTTAGCTGGAAAACCCCTAATTATTAACTAAGCATTTCATCATCATGCTGTAAAACCTTGATAGTTTTTTTTTGTTTGTTGGAAACTCTGCTTCCTTCTTGTCAATTATTTTGGGTCAACACATTGACTGGTATCACTTGAAATATTGTGAAATGTTGTAACTAGCAAACAGTTTTCTTACTGTTTGCCTCTTCTTTCCATTGATAACACTGGTTTTTATATTTCTAGTTTGAGCATTGTACATTTGATTGGCTCTTAAACAAATACATTTTTATCCACAATTTAGGGCCACACATTTGGGGACTTAAATAGGTTAATTAAGTTGCATCACAGCCAATTCAAGGCTTATTATATGGTACTTAATTGTCTATAAGGCTGATGTTTCCAATTGGCTGAGTTGGGGATCTAGACATATATATTGGATAATCTAGTCCTATATATTTATACCGACCAGGCATAACTTTTCTGTCACTGATCAGGCAACATTATGACCACCTGCCTAATATTATGTTGGTCCCCCTTCTGCTGCCAAAACATATAGCTTTAACAGCTTTAAAGCATCTTCAGCAATTTGAGCTACAGAAGCTTGTCTGTTGGATTGGACCACACGTGCATCAATGAGCCTTGGCCACCCATGACTCTGTTGCTGGTTCAATACTCTTCCCTTCTTGGATCACTTTTAATAGATACTGACCACAGCAGACCGGGAAACACCCCACAAGGACTGCAGTTTTAGAGATGCTCTGACCCAAAAACCTGGTTTATAATTAGAGGTTAGATAGACAGACTTCTGGACATTTTGCTATTTTTAATCTTTTCAAATGCTCCATTTGTCTATTTTAGGGTTTCAATCATGACTGTAGTGGAATCATTGTTTTATATATATATATATATATATATATATATATATATATATATATATATATATATATATATATATATATATAACAATGATTCCAGTACAGTCATATATATATATATATATATATATATATATATATATATATATATATATATATATATATATATATATATATATATATATATGACGTTATAACATTATGAACAGTGAATCAGATAGTTTGCAAAGCCAAGCGAGTTTGTACTAATAAATTACATAAAAAAATGTCTAACTATTTTATTATTGTATTATTCATTTAAAGTAGTAAATAGAACATTTATGACATTTATGACAAGTAATTTACAAATTTTGTTGTGTATATATATATATATATATATATATATATATATATATATATATATATATATATATATATATATATATATAAAATACGGATGTTATCTGTTAAACCATGGCTTAATCATACCAAATTGCAAGCATGAGTTTGTGATGCTCTGTGGCAAATTGAACATTTGCTTAATTCTGAATACATGGTAAAATATGAAACCGGTGGAAGACACTCTATTTTAAATAGCAAAGTCCACTAAAGGTGGTGGAACATTCTAACATTTTACTCGTAAACTTTGGAATAGGCTTCCTGACGGTGTTCGGGGCTCAGACACACTCTCCCATTTTAAGTGCAAATTAAAGACGTATCTTTTTAGCAAAGCCTACACATAACACATATCACATTTCATAATCTTGTGCTTCAATACATCTGATCAAATGCACATTATCAACTTGTGCTTGTTAATATTATGACCAGCAGCTACGCTAATTCCTTTCCACTGCTTCTCTTTCTCTACCTATCCCGAGGCATCTTGAGGTTGTGCCAGCTCATGAAGATTGTGGATCTTTAAAAAAAGTAGATGCCGACCCCACAAACATCCCGAACCATCTAGAGATGTACCAGCGCCATTTGGATTTCACTTCATGTAGAATTTGGACATTGGACCTCTTTGAGTGTTTAAAGGCTCTGGCATGGAGAAGCTGGTGTTGGATTTTTGATGATCTCAAATGTTGAGCTATTTTATGAGTTGCTCAGTAGCTCCTAGTTCCATAACCTCAAATGACTGTAAAACTGTAGAAAAAAACATTAATCGTTATCTTACATTCCAGTGCTCATGCTAGTTTTTACTCTCCAGTGTTCTGTATTGTTTTAAAAACTATAATTACACTCTAGTTATTAACCAAATGAGGATGAGGTTTCCCTTTTGAGTCTGGTTCCTCTCAAGGTTTCTTCCTCATAACATCTAAGGGAGTTTTTCCTTGCCACAGTCGCCCAGGCTGCTCATTAGGGAAAAAATACACATCGTTCACTTTAACTGTTAAATTCTGTAAAGCTGCTTTGAGACAATGTTCATTGTGAAAAGCGTTATAGAAATAAACGTGACTTGACTTATTTTGTATTACACTATTACACTACCAGTAACTATATAAATGTACTTGCAGTGCAGTTAAATCCAGGATAAACTGCCACTCAGCAAAGTAATATAAAGTAGAGTCCAGCACCTTGCTTAAGAACCACTGGAAAACTCGAATTCTACAGCAGTATAATTTACTCTCAGACTTTCAGCAATAAATTAACTTCATGCATAATGGGATGTGTGCATGGAAGTGTGAATGCTCTCAAGCAGTAGAAGACACAATTTGCTAGTGTCGGGGAGGCTTAAGGGCGGTAATCGTACAAAGATCCACATGTTCTCCATGGAACAGAACCAAAGCAAGCAGCATCTGTGCGTCTAATGGATTTAAAAATGTGACATTTTTATGTGTGGCACTTTTAAAGCCCTTAAGATACTAATGATGAAAAAATAACACTGACAAGATTTTTTCTACCTTCCAGTCACTGTCAGAACTACAATCCTAGCTTGTAGTGAAAAAGTACAAGCAGCTCTCTTCAGACTAAAGATGGAGCTAATTCATAGGCCTAAAAAAATGTCATATACAGATAAGGTCACTGTGACTGAATTCTGACAAACAGCAAAAAAAATGAAGATATTTATATGGATTGGAGTGGCCTGCTATAGAGCGCCGTCCTCCTTCTGATTAAACAACTTTTAAATGATTTGGATCCCTGACTGCACCCCAGGCCTCCTCACTCTACATCAGTACCTGACTTTACTTACACCCTTGTGGCTGAATGAGCAAAAATCTCCACAAGCACACTCCAAAATCTAGTGGAACATCTTCCCAGTAGAATTAAATGTATAAATGGGCTAAATTTATACCTGAGTACTAAACGTTCTATTTTAAAACCATGGCTATTAAGATTAAGAGGTTTCCTCATTGCTTTAATAACCCCCACCAAACTGAAATGCTTTTTACCAGCTTTTGGAGCAAAGCTAACTAAAATGGTTTTACTCTTGTTGTTTAGGTTTTATTTTCATCTTCCCTATGCAATTTTTTTGATTACATTGGGTACAAATATAAATATATATATATATATATATATAAAGCAATATGAATGCAGTCAAAGAAAACAAATATTTTAATATAACTCTATATTCTACACACTGAAGCTACCACAGAAGACATTAAAATGAATGGTGACTTGTACCAGACAATATCAGCTAATTTAGCTTTGTCTTAACCTCTGCTATATTTTAACTCAAATGTGTCCGTATATCTTGTCGTCTCGTTTCCACATCCATCAAGAGTGAAAGTGTGGCTCTTTCCTCACCTCTAGGTTTGAGACAAATGTATTCCCCTGGTCCTCCAGAGCGTGCAGACTAAAAGGCCGATTCATATTCACAGTCACACTTCAATTCCTGCACTCTGAGCCTGGGAGGGGGCCATAAAGAGCCCATAGTCGTCGTTCTCCAAATTGGGTGTTCTGCAGGAAACCTGGGGAAAGAGGCGAGAAAGGCAGCTCGGCCACAAAAATTAGCCACCCTTTTAATGGAGCCATAAAGACAATTGGAAATAAACTGTTGGGAAATTGTATGATAGTACCAGTAATTGGATGGATTTGTTGGTCAAGCTAATGGATTGACACTGAGATGGTAATGAATGGTAATTCATGGAAAATAGACTTATGGTTTGCTAATGGGTGCTGCTTCCAGTAACAGATATTTCAAGTTTAAAGTCATACACATTCTCCTGGATTTGGAGATTTGGGCTTTTATTATTTTATGGCCTTTTTAGTTTTGATTGCTTTCATATTGTATTACTGGTATAAACAGATATGATATGCTCTTTATGAAACAGCACACCCCTTTACATACCCTCAACCAGAATTTAAAGCAAACCTAGAGCTCTAGGATTACAGTTGTAGCTCTGTGGATTTGAATTTAAATCCTATCCTACCTACTTGCAACCCATTTTAAATGTCTTTTATTTTATTTCATTTTATTTTATTTTATTTTATTTTAAACAACTTTAAATTGTCTATCTATATATCGATCCATCTATAAATCTTTTTTTTTTTTTCTGGGACACACTTCGAATCATCTGTGACTCTGTCCAGGAAAAAGCAGTTACTGAAAATGGCCAGATGTGTCTGTCCTGTTCTCTGTTATCTGGATAAATGTATGATACATCCGGTTGCTATCACCCATATAATACTAACACATCCATGCCAAAAATCAAGTTATCGCATCAACAAGACATGATAATTGACGTTGAAAATTGAAGACTGGTGTCTTCAATTTGACATTCCCCCTAAAGCTTTCATCCACAGAACGCCTCAACAAATCAAACTGTCACTCCCCTGTAATCAGCTGCTACAAGCCGGGAAAGAAGTTTGCATGCTGACAGGCCACAACTTCTGCCTTTTGTGTTTCTCAGAAATGAAGCCAAACCAGGAGGAGAACCGTGGCCTTTCGGAAGACGAAAAAAAAATTCCAGACCCATGAGAAGCATCATGGACAAGAAACAAATGGACAAATCCACAGGAGCAGTGTTGACTTCACGACTAATGGTTGCCTTGGGGGGAGGGGAGGGAAGGGGGGCATCCTTGATGTATTTATTTCCCTGTAGAGCTCACACTGGTGGCCCTGCTCTAATCCTGCATAAAAGCATTACTCTCACCGGCACCGGCTGACAGCATTAATGAATCAACTGCTCTAGCCTGCAGCAGACAAGCCGTGGGACCCACCAGGGGCTGCACACACACACACACACACACACACACACACACACACACACACACACACAAGGCAAGGATATCATTAATGCTGCATGAGTCAAAACAAATAGACTATTGGCTATTTGACTTTTCTCGCACAAGACAACTTGATTAGAAAGATGAAATAGAATTTTATTCCGTCTGATAAGAGATTTATATTCTATCCAACACCTGATCAGCTGATTATTGCACACCAAGTTTTTTTTTTATGCAATTTGTTCCTCCAGGTGTCATATTTACTTACATCAATATAATTTATATGCTCCAACATGCTCATTATGCTGCTACTTCGAATGGTTAAACATTAGATGCAAATTGCACAGTCATCTTTATCTACTCATGCTTTCCGATCAGCCCCTGAGCTGCAGACTTGGTACAACTATTTATGGTTCTGTATATTAGTCCTACTATGCTGTGTGGTGTTTTACTTTAAACTATACGATCTTTTTCTTTTCTTAAACGTTTTTGTTTACCATGTGTACAGAGAATGTCTCCATGGGTACGATGCACATTTACATTTCACTTCTGCACATTTGTGGGGGGAATATTGTATAATATTGAATGAATTTATTATTTAGAATATTGTAGAAATGTATTATACAGTATTCTATATAATGTACTGTAAAATAAAAACACATTTTGAAATTAATTTGAAAAAGAACAAGCTGATGACAGATGAAGCTAACTCTTGGTGGGGTAAACTGGAAAGGGAAAAAACACATTACGGTAATGGGACCACTGGGACAAGATTATGTCCTATCGGTGAAAGAAGGTCTCATGAGGTGCATTTCCCCAGATGATGGTCAGAAAGGAAAAATTACTAGCGAAAAAGAAAAATGTGCTATTCGAACTAAAAATGTCAGCATTAACCAGTTCTCATCACCAGAAAGACCAATAGTGTAAAACTGTGAAATGTTATTATAAGTGTTAGATGGAAAATCAAGAATTTTTAATTTTAGAAAAGCTACTCATTTTGTTTGACTCAAATCACGTGAATTCCAACAATTTCACTTTTTTTTATTGGTACACATTTTTGTTTGACAAAAGGTCTTTCGAACTCCTTTTTTTTATTTTCCTTTGCTAGTATTTTCTCAAGGTTAGCATAAAAAGACTTAATATTATGAATCATTTTGGACTTTGTCTGTGGTGAAACATGTTTTCCACAAAATGATAAATGTTCTATAAAAAAATAAAAATAAAAAGGAAAAAAATTATGAGTTTTTGGACTCTAAACTACCTCTAGGTGTAATGCTAACCTTAACCCCAACATTACAACTAACCCCAACCCAACCCCAACGTCAATACAAACCCCAACCCTAACCCCAATTCCAACCATAACTCCAACATTAACATTAACCCAACCCAAACTTAATCTGTAACCCCAACCTAGTTAACTAGATAGATAAATAGTACGCAGTTTAGCAGCTACCAGAAGTGCAAATATATTATAGTATAAAATACTATTCTTTTATATACTAGAGTAATACTAATACTAAGTTTTTGGCAGTTGTGAAAAATGCTGAAAAGTTAGAATGCTTTCAAAAATAAAAGTCTTAATTATTTTATCAATTAACAATATTGAAAGTAAATGAACAGAAGAGCAATCCAAATCAAATTTGTTTTTTACAGCCTCACTTCTTACACTCGCACAGTTTGTGAACTTGCCCAAAGTCAGGAATTTTGTCTATGACTGGGGTCAGGTGCATGATTACCCACTTATACCAAGCTAATTATCATCAATTTCATATGTATGTTAAAACACAGTCATTAACTGAAACAAAAACAGCTGTTTAGGAGACTTAAGGAACAGGTGAACTCTGCTACTAAAGTGAACATGTGGAAGACAGTTTCATTTCACAGGTCATATTTCATTACTAGAGACTCAAAGCACTTTTGTACGCAATGTAAATGTAAATGCAAATGACACAAGGTTTCATTAGCCAGGTCACTCTCAGGTAAAGATTTCAAAGCAGACTGGGTTTCAAGATGTGATGTTCAAGCTATTTTAAAGAAGCACAAAGAAATGGGCAATGTTGGGGACCATTGATGCAGTGGTCAGGAAAGGAAACTTAATGCAGCAGATAAAAGACACAATGTGCTTACTTAACTTGGCATCAGAAAGATGTCTGGCAGTGCCATCAGCAAAGAACTGGCAGAAACCAGTGGGATCCAGATACACCCATTTACTGTCTTTACAGTCTGAATAAAAGTCTTCATGGAAAATTTGCAGCAAAAAGCAACTACTCTGATATGGAAACAAGGCTAAGTGACAACTATGCACAAAAACATAAGAAATGGTGGTTAAAAAAAATAGCAAAATTAGAAGTATTGAAATATTAATACTTTGTTAGCATATATAAGTATATCTTTCTCGTATCAGTACTTCACTTTTTGTTTTTCTAACCTTTTACTTTCAATAATAAAATATTTGACACAAATATCTGTACTTTCTACTTCTTAAATTTTCAAAACAGGCTCGTTACTTTAGTTTTATTCTATTTGGTGACGTGAAATATTTTTTTCTTCTCATTGTGCACCATTTTCAGCCCATCAACCTATTTCTTGTCATTGCACAGCTTTTTCAACCTACCATTGGTTCTCATGAACCACAGATGTAGGCTAGCCTATGAAGATAACATTGAGCAAGGCAGAAAACAACAAGAAGTATGGGGCTAATGTAGATGAGCTAAACATGACTGAGAACGCCTCTAAATTACATATGTAACCCTTGTTCCCTAAGGGAACAAGATGCTGCGTCAACAATGCTTTAGGAACGCTTCCACGTTGTCCAAGCTCTGAATCACGTGTGTAAGCAGTCTAATGGAAAGACGCGACAGCATCGAAGACCAGGAAGCTATAAAAAGCACATGTGACAAAGCCGGATCTAGCTTCGAAAGTGAAGGAAGAGCTGCAGGGATGCGACTCGTTCCTTCAGAGAACCAGGGTTACATAACTAACATAGAGACATTCTTTTTCAGGAACTCGAGCTGCATCAAAAACACTTTGGAAACAAGTGTCCAATACCGCCAGACTGATAAAACCCTGACTAGTGTGGAAATGCAAAGCTAGGTCAAAGGACCAAGGGAACAGTAGTGGCAGTAAGGTCAAGGCCAAACTTGACAAAGGTCATCGGGGCAGACCTTGTTGCAGATGTCATGGACTTCACAGCTCTAGAGGACAGGGCCTCAAAGGCCGCCATACTTCGAGTAGAGTGAGCTCTGACCCTGAGACCAAAGGACTCAAGGGAGGAGAAAATAGCCTCCACAATCCACCTGCTGAGGGTCTCCTTGTTTGCAGGGAGTCCCTTTTTATGGGGTCATAGCAGACTACGTAGCAGCTACTCAGACTTCTCCAAGGCTTCGTTCTGTGGATGTATGTGTCTAGTGCACTGGACACAGCCTTTTAAGCTTTCCTGGCCTGAAGGGGAGGAGGGTATAATGCCTGAAGCATGACTGGCCAAGAGACAACTGAGGGCACCTTGGATATAGAGTGTGGCCACTGTAGGGCCACTGCACCTGTATATTGATGGAATCCCATTCCATGCCTAGATAGGTGAACCCCCTGTTCTGTAGATTCCACACTTTCCCAGAGCTCACTCTTAACCCCCATTTCTTCAGATGGAGTAGCGTTTTTATATATGGGGAATCAGTCTCTCGAGACAGATATCTAGTGCTCCTAGAGCAGTGGGGCAAATGCCTTAGTGCTGGTCCAGTGGCCTCACGAGAGGCGGCGAGCACCATAAGTCTGCTAGGGTTCCAGGCGGAAGGCGAGGGGGGCACTCGCTGGAGACAGTTGTGCCCTGAAGCACATATGTGGCAGGGTTAATGCGCCATCTCCTTGAGGGTCCTGGGGCAGGGCGGGCACTGTAAACAGTGGTGCACAACGCCCCTTTCGGGCGAACCTCAGGGACTTCCTAAGAGTACGCATCCTTGAGGCCTGTTCATAACAAACCAGTCCTCGGACTCGATTTAAGACATGACCGCTTTAGGGTCGGCATCTTGAACCTAAATCTCATTAGTGAGCAGTCAAACTGACACGGATTTAATATTGCCCCATTCTTCTTGGGAACCGTAAAGCACCTTCTGTAGGACCCGGAGATTCTATGAGAAGCGGAGGGCCACGCAGATGGCCTTGTTCTTCAAGAGAGCTTTTACAAGTCTTTCCATAACCAGAGCCTGCTCGGGCCCCACCAGGTTGGGGCATAACCGATCAAACTAGGGCAGAGAACCAAAATGGGTAATATGACATTTGTCTACTGTTCACAAGATCCATTGAGGCACACCCAGCAGGGATTTTAGGCTGCCAAATAGTATCTTAAGGGAATTAGTCTCTCAAGACTGATTTCTATTGTTCTTAGAGCTGCGGGGCAAATGCCCTGGTGCTGCTCCAGATGCCTTTTGAGAGGTGGTGAGTACCCCAAAGTCCACTAGGATTCCAGGTGGAAGGTGAGGGGAAGGCAATCGCAGGAGACGACTGTGCCCTAAAGCACCATATGTGACAGGGTCATCACACCGTTTCCCTGAGGGCGCAGGGGCAGGGTGGGCACCGTAAACTGAGGTGCACATCCCCCCACCCCCTTCGGCAAAATCCCCAGTCAGTCCTGATAATGCTTGGCCGCAGCCCCGACAGCAGCTCCGATGAGAGAGTGCCGCAGACTTAACTTTAGCCTCCTGGAAGCAGCTGATGAACAGACCAGTAGGCATTACTGGGGCATCCAGCAGCACAGCCCTAACCCTGTCAGGAATGTCTGACGTGTCTAAATCTCAGAGTTTATCTTAGTGTATATTAGAGTCAAATTGTTCAGAGAATCTTGTAAAATTCTCTGTGTATAATAGAAAAGGGTGAAAATCTGTATTGGATGACCATGATTTGTGATCCATGGGGGCACTATTTAAAAAAAAAAAAAAAAAAAAAAAGCCTGGTTCTGTAAAGGAAATCACTGCATGAGCTCAGAAACACTTCCAAACATCATTGTCTGTGAACACAGTTTGCGAAGCAATTTACAAAATAAAGGATAAATCTCTATCATGAAAAAAGAAGCCATATGTGAACATGATCAAGAAATGCTGCTGTCTTCTCTTTCAGGGGTGCAAAAGTAGGACCCAAATGCAGGACGCAGCAATAAAGCTAAACAGAAGTTTTTAATGTGAAATAATCCAGCAAGCACATAAAACAAAGTGTCCAAAACTTACGGTCCTCAGGGTAAGATAAATGACACAAAAAAACCACACAAAAACACGTGTCAAAAAACTTATGATCCCCTGTGAAAGGTAATCCACACAAAAGCAAGGTGTCCGAAAACTTATGGTCCCCTGTGAAAGTAATCCACAACAACCGAGCAAAAACGTATAGTCCTCCAGGGGAAATAGTCCACTGAGAAAACGCACATAAACGGAGAGAGACAAAACACGCGGCGCGAAATCGCGGAAAAAACAAAGAGGAAAACAAAAACCGGAAGATCCGAAACTGAAAGCAAAAACGGGAAAAACAAAACCGAGGGACAGGGACGTCTCAAAGAAAAAAAACACGGAAGCCAACGAGACAATCTGGCAGCGCGCGTGAGAAAGCCGTGTCTATTTATGTGATGGCAAGATGGCGGCCTGGACGATTGCGGGTTCACGCTACCCCGGAAGTGGAAGCACCGGAAGTGCCCGCGCTGCTGGCTGACAGTACCCCCCCCCAGGCCGGCTCCAGACGGCCCACCAGGCTGGCCCGGATGATCACGGTGGAAACAGGAAATAAGGCCGGGATCCAAAATGTGGCGCGCAGGGACCCACGAGCGCTCCTCAGGGCCGTAGCCCTCCCAGTCCACAAGGTACTGCAAGCCCCGACCCCAGCGCCTGGAGCGCAGGAGACGGCGCACAGTGAAGGCCGGGCCCCCGCCAACGACCTCTGGTGGAGGGAACCAGGGAGCAAGCCTGGACAGGTTTGAGGCGCGAAACATGAAAGGTGGGATGGACACGGAAGACTCTGGGAAGGCAGAGGCGGACGGCCGCAGGATTGAGTACCTTGGATATAGGGAAAGGTCCAATAAAACGAGGGGCCAGCTTCCTGCATGCGACCCTTAGTGGCAGGTCCTTGGTAGAGAGCCAAACCCTCTGGCTGGGGCGGTAAACGGGCGGCGGTTGGCGCCTGCGGTTGGCCCAGCGGGCATAGCAGCGGGAAGACCTGAGGAGAGCCACCTGGGTCTTCCTCCAGGCACGGCGGCAGCGCCTGACCAAGGCACCGGCAGAGGGCACTGAGGGCTCTTGTCCTTCTTTTTCACAAAAAAGAAACCTGCCCCCGCCGGGGAGGAGGAAGGGCGGATGATCCCAGGCGAGGACTCCCGGATGTAGTCTGCCATAGCTTCCCTTTCAGGACCAGTCAGGTGGTAGAGGCGGCCCCGGGGAGGAGCCGTTCCCGGCAACAAGTCAATACCGCAATCATAAGGACGGTGGGGCGGTAAAGACAGGGCTCTAGCTTTACTGAAAACGACGCCCAAATCATGGTACTCGCAGGGACAGAACCGAGGTCGGAGGTGGATTCCCCACCAGAACGACTAGGAGTCTGGGGAACCGAGGAGAGGCAGCTGGCATGACACGAAATCCCCCACTCCAACACCCGGCCACTGGTCCAGTCCAGGCGAGGGTTGTGCCTCTGCAACCACGGGAAACCGAACATGGCCGGCGCTCGCGGTGAAGGGATGATGAGGAACGATAACCATTCGCGATGCTGTTCAGCGATGGAAACGAGGAGAGGCTTGGTGCGGTGGGTGACCCGATGGAGAATATGACCGTCAAAAGCGCGGACCAGGAGCGGTACAGGAAGAGGTTCGGACTCGACGCCCAGTTGACGAGCGAGCTCTTCGTCCAAAAACTCGGCGTCCGCCCCGGAGTCAACAAACACTGCCAATTCACGACTGCGGCCCCGGACATCGACTTGAACCTTGAGCAACGGCCTAGAGGGGGCTGGGAGTCCTTGGCCCGGCGTTGGCCCCACGTTCAACACCGAGCCCTCTCTTTTGCTGGACAGGTGGCGGCCATGTGTCCCGCCTTGCCACAATACAAGCAGAGTCCCTGTGAGTGATGCCTCTCCTTTTCACTAGTGGAGAGGTGGCGGCGGCCAATCTCCATGGGTTGCGGAGGCAGACTAGACGAGGTACTGAAGTGAGATGGGTCAGAGGGAGAGGCGGGCTGCCAGGTCCCACGGAACCCCCCGTCCGAGCGGAATTCCCTCATCCGCCGGTCGATTCGGGTGGCCAGGCTGATCAGGGAGTCCAGATCCTCTGGAAGATCCCTGGCCGCAAGCTCGTTCTTGATCTCCGCGTTGAGCCCCCTAAGAAAGACGTCGTAAAGCGCCGTGGCATCCCACTCACTCTCGGCCGCAGCGGTGCGGAAATCCGTGGCGTATTCCGCGACAGATCGCCCGTCTTGAATGGTCTGGAACAACGACCGGGCAGCGTCCTGCCGGGGGGTGGCTGAATCGAAGATCTTGCGTAGCTCCTCAGAGAACGCACGATAGGAGGCACAGACCGAGGAACGGCGTTCCCACTCTGCCGTGGCCCACCGTTTGGCCTTACCCGAAAGCAGGGAGATCACATAGGCCACCTTGGTGAGCTCATCTGGAAAAGAAGAAGCCTGAAGCTGAAAAGTTATTTCGCAGCTCAACAAGAACGGATGGCACTCCCCTGGTTGTCCTGCGAATCGCTCGGGAGTCGGCAGATGAACCCCACACCTAGGTGCTGTTGGCGGGACGGGCGCCGGGGCGGCTGACGCGGCGGCATGAGCAGTGGTGTTCTCCGAAACAGACGCCTGGGCTACAGGGGCTGGGTTGCGCTGGAGAGCTAGTTCACGAATTGCACTTGCCAGTTCCTGTATCTGCTGGTGATGAGAGGTGGTGAGCTGCACCAAAGAGGAGAGCTGAGACTGCACATTGTCCGCTGGGTCCATGTCTGGCCAGATTGTACTGTCAGGGGTGCAAAAGTAGGACCCAAATGCAGGACGCAGCAATAAAGCTAAACAGAAGTTTTTAATGTGAAATAATCCAGCAATCACATAAAACAAAGTGTCCAAAAACTTACGGTCCTCAGGGTAAGATAAATGACACAAAAAAACCACACAAAAAGACGTGAAAGGTAATCCACACAAAAGCAAGGTGTCCGAAAACTTATGGTCCCCTGTGAAAGTAATCCACAACAACCGAGCAAAAACGTATAGTCCTCCAGGAAATAGTCCACTGAGAAAATGCACATAAATGGAGAGAGACAAAACAAAAGACACCCGACCGGAATGAGAGAATGAAAAGGAAAGAACAGGGAAAAAAAAGAAAAAAAACAGAGCAAAGCGAAATCGCGGAAAAAACAAAGAGGAAAACGAAAACCGGAAGATCCGAAACTGAAAGCAAAAACGGAAAAACCAAAACCGAGGGACAGGGACGTCTCAAAGAAAAAAAACACGGAAGCCAACGAGACAATCTGGCAGCGCGTGAGAAAGCCGTGTCTATTTATGTGATGGCAAGATGGCGGCCTGGACGATTGCGGGTTCGCGCTACCCCGGAAGTGGAAGCACCGGAAGTGCCCGCGCTGCTGGCTGATATTCTCTGGGCCAAAGCTCATTTAAAATGGACTCAAAGTGGTCAGTGGTCAAACAAAATAAAATTTGAAATTCTTTTTTTAAATATGGAGGCTGCATCCATCCATTTATTTTCATAGTATATACAGTGCCTACAGAAAAAGATCATACACTTTGAAAATGTTTACCTTTTTGTACCCTTACGGTAGGTTTCGTATGATATGGTCTGATGAGACCAAAATTGCTCTTTCTGGACTGAACTTCAAGCGCTATGTTTGGCAAAAAGCAAACAGAGCCCACCATCCAATACCCACAATACCTAGTATAAAGAATGGTGGTGGCAGCATTATGTTGTGGGGGTATTTCACTTTATTGGGGACTTGGTGATTTGGTCAGGATTAAAGAGGAAATCTATGCTGACAAGTACATCAAAATTCTCTAGGAAAACCGTCATCGTTCTGCTAGACAGCTGTAGATGGCAGGTCACTCATCTTCCATTACGACATTGGTTATAAACAAACCGCCAAAAGAACATTTAAATGGCTTAAGGAAAGGAAGCTGAAATGTCCTTGAGTGGCCAAGTCAGTGCCCATGAACTGAAGAGAGCAGTTTATTGCCACTTACCCAGGGTTTTGACTGAACTTGAACAATTTTGCAAGGAAGAACAGGCAAATTTTCCACAGTTTAGGTGTGCAAAGCTAGTATAGACATATCCAAAAATATTAATTGCTGTAATTAAAGCAAAATATGGTTCTACAAAGTAAATCAGGGGGCTGATACTTTTCCAAATCTGTTATTCTAGATTTTCAGTTTTTAAATTAATTTTCTTTCATAAGTATGAAATTTGTAAATAAATCCATTTTGGAAAAGGATTAGGGGTACTATGATTTTCTATAGGCATTGTATGTTAGATTATCTTAGTATCTTTGTATACATGAACATCATCCCTGGATAATCTATGTACTGTTGTATATACGATATTCATAACTCTTATCTATATTTATTCATATATGTAACAGCTCTAAGAGTTTTGGGAGAGGAATGTTGTTCTATTTGTGTTAGATATTAAATTCTAGAAGCTAAATAGTCTTAAGTCTTCTTTGTCATATTTTTTATTTCATGATGTGACAAAAGTTTTCAATTAGTAAAAGGTCTGGACTGCTAAAAGGCCTATTTCAGCACATGGACTCTTCTTCTAAGAAGATGAAGTATGGAGATTATGCAAGGCATTCACTGAAAAAAAATGTATTTAATATGGAAGCATATCTTGTGCTAAAACCTGCATATACCTTTAAACATTGATGGTGCCTTTCTAGATGTGACAGCTGCCCATTCCATAAGAACTAATGCACCCCAATACCATTAGAGATGCAGGCTTATGACCTGAGTGCCCATAAAAAACCAAATGGTACCCTTTCTCTTTTTTGTTTCTGGATCATGTTCACATATAGCTTATTTTTTACATGAAAGCTTGAACCTGCATTTGTGGATAACATGGTAAACTTTGTTCAGACAGTGCTATCTGGAAGTGTTTCTGAGCCTATGTATTTTTCACCCTTGTCGTTTCTCCAGATTCTCTAAATCATTTAAGGATATTTTGTACTTATAGATGAGTTATTTGGATTCTTTGCAAAGGAACATTATTTTGAAATTGTTTCACAATTTGTAAATTCAGTTTTTGCAAAATGTTGACCATCTGACCGTCTTTACTTTTGAGAGTTTGCCTTGTCACCAGACCAACTCATCGCTTTAATCACACACTAGACTTAATAATATCACACGGAGCAGACGTCACTGATATAGATATTTTACCTCAGAGTGATGACATCACAGACCATTACCTCATACTGTACACACTACCGGTAGAGCAGATTAGCCGTGTTGCACCACGTTATCGACCTGGTAGGACTATTGTTCCAACCACTAAGGACAGATTCGTAAATAACCTGCCTGATTTATCTCAATTTCTCACTAAACCCATAACTACTATTAATCTTGATGAGATAACTAAGAACATAGACCTTATCCTCACTAGCACATTAGACACCGTTGCCCCTATCCGGTTAAAAAAGGTTAGAGACCAAGCACCTGCATCTTGGTATAATAGTCATACACATGCCCTCAAGAGAACAGCACGTAATCTGGAGAGAAAATGGAGGAAAACTAAATTGGAGGTATTTAGAATCACAGATAAAGACAGTATGCTCAGCTACAGACGGGCGCTAAAAGCTGCTAGAGCTGAACACCTGAGCAAACTTATAGAAAACAACAAAACAATCCCAGGTTCCTTTTCAGTACAGTAGCTAAACTAACTACAAATCAGGGCTCTGAAAATTGTGTTCCATCACAGTTTAGTAGTGAGGACTTTATGATTTTCTTCACTGAAAAATAGATAACATTAGAAAACAATTGTGGCAGTTCAACCTCTTACAGCATCTCCTGAGACAGTGTTACCTTCAACTCCACAACTCCACTGTTTTACATGTATAGGACAGGAAGAGCTGTATAATGTTATTGCCAAAGCTAAATCGACAACATGTCAGTTAGATCCAATTCCTACTAAATTACTGAAGGAAGTGTTATATACAACTGGTGAGCCTCTTCTAAATATTATTAACTCCTCACTATCTTTAGGTCACGTCCCTAAATCCCTCAAGTTAGCAGTTATTAAGCCCCTCATTAAAAACCTAATCTGGATCCAAACACGTTATCAAATTACAGACCAATTTCAAATCTCCCATTTATGTCTAAGATTTTAGAAAAGATTGTCGCTGCACAGTTATGTTCCTACCTGCAAGAGAACAATATCTTTGAAGAATTTCAGTCAGGTTTTAGGCCCCATCATAGCACAGAAACTGCTCTAGTTAAAATAACTAATGACCTGTTTTTAGCTTCAGACCAAGGCTTCATCTCGCTGTTGGTTTTACTAGATCTTAGTGCTGCATTCGACACTATAGACCATGATCTCCTCCTAGATCGCTTACAAAATTACATCGGCATTCAGGGACAGGCATTAAGCTGGTTTAAATCCTACCTGTCCGATCGTTACCATTTCGTAGATTTGAATGGAGAGCTATCCAGGCTAATGCAAGTAAATTATGGCGTGCCGCAAGGTTCAGTTCTAGGACCCCTGCTCTTCACAATATACATGCTTCCGTTAGGAAATATTATTAGAAGGCATGGAATTAGCTTCCATTGTTATGCTGATGATACTCAGCTATATATTTCATCTAAACCAGGCGATACAGCTCAATTAACCCGGATGACTGAGTGTGTTAAGGAACTAAGAGATTGGATGACCCATAACTTTCTACTTTTAAATTCTGATAAGACTGAGATTTTGCTCATCGCCCAAAACTGGTATACAGACGCTCCAGCATCTCAACCTGCATTTAGACGGATGTTCTGTAACCACTAGTTCAACGGTAAAAGACCTGGGTGTTATTTTAGACAGCGACTTGTCTTTCAAAAATCACATCAATCAGGTTACAAAACAGCCTTCTTTCACCTTAGAAATATTTCTAAGCTAAGAAATATGTTGTCTATATCCGATGCAGAGAAGCTCGTCCATGCTTATGACCTCCAGAATAGACTACTGTAATGCGTTACTAGGTGGATGTCCTGCTTCATTAATAAACAAGCTTCAGTTAGTCCAGAATGCAGCAGCCAGAGTTCTTACAAGGTCAAAAAAATATGATCACATAACCCCGATCTTATCGTCCCTACATTGGCTTCCTGTTAAGTTTCGAATAGACTACAAACTATTACTTCTCACTTATAAAGCACTAAATGGTTTGGCTCCGTGTATCTATCCAGTCTTTTAACACGCTACAATCCGCCACGCCCCTGAGATCTCAAAACTCTGGGCTTCTAGTAGTTCCTAGAATAGCAAAGTCCACTAAAGGTGGTAGAGCATTTTCACATTTAGCTCCTAAACTCTGGAATAGTCTTCCTGACGGTGTTCGGGGCTCAGACACACTCACCCAATTTAAGTGTAGATTAAAACGTATCTTTTAGCAAAGCCTACACATAACACACATCACATCATAACCTTGTGCTACAGAAAAGATCATACCCTTTGAAAATGTTTACCTTTTGTACCCTTACGGTAGGTTTCGTATGATATGGTCTGATGAGACCAAAATTGCTCTTTCTGGACTGAACTTCAAGCGCTATGTTTGGCAAAAAGCAAACAGAGCCCACCATCCAATACCCACAATACCTAGTATAAAGAATGGTGGTGGCAGCATTATGTTGTGGGGGTATTTCACTTTATTGGGGACTTGGTGATTTGGTCAGGATTAAAGAGGAAATCTATGCTGACAAGTACATCAAAATTCTCTAGGAAAACCGCCATCGTTCTGCTAGACAGCTGTAGATGGCAGGTCACTCATCTTCCATTACGACATTGGTTATAAACAAACCGCCAAAAGAACATTTAAATGGCTTAAGGAAAGGAAGCTGAAATGTCCTTGAGTGGCCAAGTCAGTGCCCATGAACTGAAGAGAGCAGTTTATTGCCACTTACCCAGGGTTTTGACTGAACTTGAACAATTTTGCAAGGAAGAACAGGCAAATTTTCCACAGTTTAGGTGTGCAAAGCTAGTATAGACATATCCAAAAATATTAATTGCTGTAATTAAAGCAAAATATGGTTCGACAAAGTAAATCAGGGGGCTGATACTTTTCCAAATCTGTTATTCTAGATTTTCAGTTTTTAAATTAATTTTCTTTCATAAGTATGAAATTTGTAAATAAATCCATTTTGGAAAAGGATTAGGGGTACTATGATTTTCTATAGGCATTGTATGTTAGATTATCTTAATATCTTTGTATACATGAACATCATCCCTGGATAATCTATGTACTGTTGTATATACGATATTCATAACTCTTATCTATATTTATTCATATATGTAACAGCTCTAAGAGTTTTGGGAGAGGAATGTTGTTCTATTTGTGTTAGATATTAAATTCTAGAAGCTAAATAGTCTTAAGTCTTCTTTGTCATATTTTTTATTTCATGATGTGACAAAAGTTTTCAATTAGTAAAAGGTCTGGACTGCTAAAGGCCTATTTCAGCACATGGACTCTTCTTCTAAGAAGATGAAGTATGGAGATTATGCAAGGCATTCACTGAAAAAAAATGTATTTAAGATGGAAGCATATCTTGTGCTAAAACCTGCATATACCTTTAAACATTGATGGTGCCTTTCTAGATGTGACAGCTGCCCATTCCATAAGAACTAATGCACCCCAATACCATTAGAGATGCAGGCTTATGACCTGAGTGCCCATAAAAAACCAAATGGTACCCTTTCTCTTTTTTGTTTCTGGATCATGTTCACATATAGCTTATTTTTTACATGAAAGCTTGAACCTGCATTTGTGGATAACATGGTAAACTTTGTTCAGACAGTGCTATCTGGAAGTGTTTCTGAGCCTATGTATTTTTCACCCTTGTCGTTTCTCCAGATTTTCTAAATCATTTAAGGATATTTTGTACTTATAGATGAGTTATTTGGATTCTTTGCAAAGGAACATTATTTTGAAATTGTTTCACAATTTGTAAATTCAGTTTTTGCAAAATGTTGACCATCTGACCATCTTTACTTTTGAGAGTTTGCCTTTCTTATTAATTCATTTAATACCCAATCATGTTGCTGACCGGTTGCCAATTAACCTAATTAGTTGCAAAATGTTCCTGCAGCTGTTTCTTTTCTGTAACACTTAATTTTCCAACCTTTTGTTGCCCTATTCCAAATGATACAGCCATCAAATTCAAAATTACCTTTTTTAATTAATTTAATTTTTTTTCTATTTATCAAATAAAGAGAAAATTTAAGGAAAATGTTTACTTCTATAAAATAATTCTCAAGGCCAGTATGTAAAGTTGTGTCTAGTGTTTAAAGGATTGGTAGTAAAACATCTCTAATGCATATTACAGCTTCATGTTACAAATTCCCAGGCTGCATTGTGCCTAAAAAGATGTGATCCACTATAATGTAAGCTGAACAGAAACTATAACAAGATGTGCTTATCAAAGCAAAATTGGTTTCTAAGTCAAAAAGAAATACCCTAAAACAAAAACAAAAACAAAAAAAGCACTATTGTTGTTTTGGTATCAGGCAAAAACTTGCTATCTTGACTATTCATTTTTTACCAATCTATAGCTTGTCACCTGCAAAACTAGAGAAAAAATGCAGTGCTGCTGGTAATTTGTGGACAGTGGGGGGTGCAAGCAGGTCTGTTTCAGCAGGAGGTGTGCTGTTTTAATGAGAGGAGCTCTGCGCTAAGAGTGCACACGCACTGCCAAATCCCATGTCCTGGCTAACCAGAAAGCCTCAGCTAATTAGATGCAGAGCTTTCCAAAACACTTGGCCTGTCAATTATCCATCGTTCTCCCAGACCCGGAAATCCAGAGAGGAGCTTTAAGGCGTTATATTATAAATTGTCAGTGGATAAGAGTAGAAGCCCTTGTAGTCTTATAAAAAAAAAAATCTGGTACTGTAAATCCTTCATGAAACAACATGGATAATTTCACAAAACCCAAGTGTGAAACTAGGATTACTAGGATCACATTGGATCCTATATTTTTTAATATAATTGTTTCTGTCCAAAAAGTTAAACAGATAAAAAACCATTATATTTCTTCAAGGTTAAAAACAATGCATCAAGTGGCAAGTTAACGTTTCCACTTCTGTCTACTGTTATTATGTGCACTGTTGTGATGTGGTATTTAATAAACCTGATTCAATAGAGAAAGCCATCTTCCCCTAACCCATGTTAATATGTGGAGCTCAATACTGGCAGCACACTGAGCATTGATCTGTGTTCTTTAATTGGCTCCAGACAGTGAATTTCTCCCTGACGCGAAGAGAGAAATTATGTTTTTCTTTTTCCTCTTTTCTTTTTTTTGCCAAGTCCACACAGATCTCACTTTCTGTTGCCTGCCCTCTCATCAGGGTGCAAGATAATAGAGCCCCTTTTGCCAACGCCTGCTCTCTTCTTTCTTCATAAAAGCATAAAAAGTTGATAAAAGTTATGTGTGTACATAGTGGTCAAAGGAGATCCTCCCACAAGACCCAGAGACTTTCTAAATCAGCTTTGGAAATTCACATGACTAGAATGAGCAATTGTGTCTTCTTGCAAGGAGCAAAAGCCCCATATACTGTATTAAAAAACAATCTTATATCCCCAAAGAATGTTTAGCAGACTTTAAATAAACCCAGTTAATCTGTTTATGGGTTTACGACTTATGTTCTGTCATCTTGGTGAGGTCTGAAATATAAAACCATGTCCGGCTGAGCTGCATGTCCAGCAGAGGTATGCTTCCTCTTATAGTCAGTAATGATCAATACAGAACTTTAACCACAGCATGTTTTTAATGCTGCTGGTAATGCTCACATGCTATATCCCAAGGTTGAGTAACACAACTAAGGAAAGCACTATCTGCCCTCTTCTACATACACAAGCATGCAGTCACCTGATTACTTAATGTTTTTTTGACTGATAGGTGAGCGAGTGTTTACCATTCCTTCCTCCTAAAGATCACAGTCAATTTTCCTCCTAAGGCTCTGAAAGTCTGTATGATCATCTTGGTTTGAATGCACATTCTACTGATAATTGGCCAAATGCTTTTCTGTTGTGCCACTTGGGAGCCCACAGTGCTTGATTTAAGCTTAATAGACCATATAAATTCCAGTCTGAAGATGAGATGGTTCAGCCAAATTCCTTCTAGTAAAGTCTGTCTACTCGGTGGCTATCTTGGCAACGCTCCTGGGTAGCTATTTTCATTCATACTACACCAGGCTCCTATGTATTTGAATGAAGAGAGATCTATAAAGCAGAAACAAAACTTCAAGATGACATTTCTTAAAAGGGATTTGACAGAAATGGGTATAAATAATATGATGTGGTATCTAAGTGGGTGTGGCTGTTTGACTCTAATAGGACAGACATTTTCTAGTTTTAAAAATATTTTCTGATTAAAAATAGCAAAATGGCCACAAGTCTGTCTATCTAACCTCTAATTATAAACCAGGTTTACATATTTTGATTATAAAACTATTACATCAATTAGCAGGTTATATTTTCTGCAATCCCACATGTCATGAGATCACACGCTATTTACTAGAGTATAGAATAAGCTGTTACTTTAGTTTGAGGCAAATAAAAAGTTTCTGTAAAAAAGGGGGAAATTACAATAATAGTAAACCTGAAATGTCCATTTTTTTATTTTGTGACTTGGACTGTTGAATATCTGAAAGAGGGTCACTAATATGCACTTTGCAATCCTTAACAGAGCAAGTAGAAGCAGTCAAAACATATTTTTTCAGAGACATCTGCATAGAAAATCACAGACATGTACCTGGACAGGAATAAAATAATCAGAAGTAGATAATTTGTGCAATTTTCTTACAGGAGGACGTGAAAAACACCTACGTGGTCAATCGGAATGGAAATAAAATCACAGAGAAGCTTCTGTAAAATAGAAAATTAGCCCAGGACCCCATGTAACTGCAATCCCATTTAGATAGAATTTTTTTCAATAATTTCTTAGGAAAATGATGGCTTGATCTTATCAAATCTTATTGCTCACATTACTTTTCAACTTTTAAAAAGAATCTATCAAAGAAAAAAAGAAAAAAACGTAAAAAAATGTGTCTTGCGTAAAAAAACACAACATGCTAGCTTGGCAGGTGAACATACAGTATACAACACTGTAATGTATAGTAATTGGTCAGTTTTAATATTCATATTGTTTTTACAATCTTTTCTTGTTTTTGGTGATGGTCACACGTTTACTATTAGTATGTTGTTAGAAACATAGCTTATTTTTTATTTCCTGTTGATTGTGGCATTGATTTCAGTTTGAGTCAAAGGAGGAGAAGCAGGAAGGATGCTGGGAGATGTATTGATTTTGTGTTGAATTTTGTTCCTAAACGGAAATATGTGCAATAGATCAGAAATTACAAAGTGTTGTCACAAATTGTTAGTGTTTAGTTAAAAATTTATTTTCATGTACAACATTAAAGATATTGTTAAGAAAGAGGTGTATGTGGGTGTGATGAGTGTGTTGTTTGGAGTGACTTTAAACAGCATCAGTTTTTCTGTTAAATAACACTTATAATGACCTAAGATTGTTATAACTGTGCTCTGAATGATTGTAACACTACACTACACTACACTACACTACACTACACAACACAACACAACACAACACAACACAACACAACACGAGAACAGTATTATAATAATAATAACAATTCTCTCTTTATTTGTTTGTTCACAATTTTATTCTGCAGATTTTTACATTAGCTCGAGGTGGGCAACATGTTTATGAATGCTAACTTTTTAAAGTGTAATTCTGTGTAAGTTGTTAACAACAGATAAATGACTTGTTATTAAAAAGTCTGCAATCGTGTCTGTCTCTGGCTGTTCTCTTCCTGTTCTTTCCATCCTCTTATCATATCTCCCTCACCTACTTTCTCAGGTTTTTTTTTTGTCCAACACTTGCTTCTTTTTCCCATCTGTCTCGTTTCTACCTCCACCTCCCCATTTTTTATTCCACCTCCATCTTTTCTCTCTTCTCCTGCATGTTTCCCCAGAACACTTCCAGCTGGGTGCTTGTGTGTGGATGAAACTCGGCATACACCCCGTCGCTAAGTGAAGAAAAAAAAACATTCTGGTGATTTTTTTAAAACTCACAAAGAAATGCTATCCTGACAGAGTGACACACATACACACACATATAAACACACACACACACACACACACACACACACACACACACACACACACAAAACAACGATCAGTTAAAGGCGTTCTTCTATTTGCCAAACGTACTAAAGCGGAGAGCTGTGTATATAGAGCGGAACATTAGCATATGTTTGTGTGTTTGGAAATCAGTGTAGTGATGGGAAGAACTCCGCTATGCGTGATTGTGTAATTTCAGCTGGGAGAAGGGGGAGATGGAGGGGTGGTACGGTGGCAGTCTGGTTGTGCA
Organism: Silurus meridionalis; assembly: GCF_014805685.1. NCBI lineage: Eukaryota > Metazoa > Chordata > Actinopteri > Siluriformes > Siluridae > Silurus > Silurus meridionalis. Next base: position 18,368,909 of record NC_060895.1, on the reverse strand, counting down.
GGTTGTGTCTAATGATTGAGGACACACATCTGAACATGCATGCATGCAAAGGTAAAAAAGTGGCAACTACTTTAGTCTGAAATCATCAGTGCTGTTCATGCGACAATAGAACATAGTCTTCTTGTAGTGCACCTTCAAACCTGAGCTCCAGTTTACATCTCCCACTGAATGACTAATTGACATTATGCATATAAGCCAAAAAGCCGAGGTGGAGCAGCAGGAATGAATACAGATGAATAAGCCACTTAAAAAAAAAACATCACTGTGAGACTGATACAAGCCTTTATCTATTTGTCAGCGTAAAAACACCTCAACAACCATCTTATTACTTTGACATTTAATCCTACTGCTTTTTCAAATAAACTCTTGAAACTCTTTAGTTTTTTATTTTATAATATTTTCCAAAGGGTTTCAATTGAACTTTAATATTTAATAAGAAATATCTCTCTTTTTTTTCCTGTTTAATCAACAATTTTGTTTCTCTTTAATTTTTTTTCTAATTGTTCCTCATCTTTCTTTCTTTCTTTCTTTCTTTCTTTCTTTCTTTCTTTCTTTCTTTCTTTCTCTTTCTTTCTTTCGGCTTCTCCCATCAGGGGTCGCCACAGCGGATGTTTGATGTGGCACATGTTTTTACGCTGGATGCCCTTCCTAACGCAACCCTCCCCATTTATCTGCGCTTGGGACCGGCACTAAGAGTGGCTGGGGTTAGTTCCCTCATCTAAATTTTATAAATTACTGCACTGCACACCTAAACACTGCATATTCGGTGCCACCAAGATGAGGATAGATTCCTTTTTGAGTTTGGTTCCTCTCAAGGGTTCTTCCTTATGCCATCTCAGGGATTTTTTCCTTTTCACAGTTGTCTTTAGCTTACTCATTATGGATAAACTTACAATTATAAGTAACAAACTTATACATACTTTCATTACTGCTTTTTTGGTGTAAAGCTGCTTTTAAACAGTGCCCATTGTTTAAAATATTATACAAATAAAAAGGATTTGATTGAAATGTAATGAATTGGTGTAACACAATCCTACTACTGTGGTCTGTATAAAATTAGTACTCAAAAAAATCCATCCATGTTTTTGTGCATTCAAGCTACAGAGTGGGGTAAAAACATGGATGTCTTCATCTTTGTCTTTTGTTAGCAAGCTAACCAGCCAACCATATAGGCAATGTTATAGATTTAAGAGTTTAATTTCTCTAGCTGTATGTTGGTGTAAAGCCAATACTTGTATATAAAGTATAACCTAGTTGTTTATTGCTGATCCTGTGTGCAGCCATGTTGATTTGTTGATCACATGCTGAACTCAGAGTCGAGAAGGCCATTGCAAGTTTCTGAGAAGCATTTGATTTTGGTTTTCCTGAGTCAGAGTTAAAAAAATTTCAAGTCATGACCTTTAATCAAATGCAACATTAAGCGCAATATAGGTGTAGCCTGAACCTGACGTTTTTTTAGAATATGCAGGATTTTCTTTCAAACCCATGCAGTCATTTTGTTTGTACCAGCCTCTGACATTTCATAATTATTCAACAAAAAATAGTCCATCTTCTATCTGCATATGTGTCCATTTACAGCACTTTATCTATTGAATTGAATGTATTTAAAATCAGTTCAGGCCAAACGACAGAATTAGAAGCAGTTGTTTGACTTATTCGGAGGGGTCACAGGTGAATTATATGGGTGGAAATTCACCTGTCAGGTTGTGTGCGTGTGGGTGGGATTATATTGACATTTACACTGCCTGAATATATAACCCTGGATGTTTAAGCCAGAGACGGCAGAGACACCAACCTGGAGGCAGAATAATAAACTGCAAATGTAAATATTGCCACAGCCCGTTATACAAACTCTGGTTTGCACTGAATATTCTCAAAGTTGATCAAATAATCTTAAGTTTCAATACTTATTTCACAAAATTGATATGCATTCTTATGTTCTCAACCGATCGAGTCCTTCATAGCCTGCTATAAATATAGCTTCGTACACTGAGTCTGCTGTAAGGGGGGATCACAGAGTGAGTGCTCACCTCGCTCTCTGTGTGTGTGTGTGTGTGTGTGTGTGTGTGTGTGTGTGTGTGTGTGTGTGTGTGTGTGTACTCACTGACCCGACTCACACACTGCGTCGGATGGAGCTCTGCACTCTAAATTTGGCCGATTTACAGCAGCACTCGTGGGTGTGATTAAAATGTTTTCTTTCACTTCTCTATTCCCCCCCCCCACACCCGTTTTCCCTGAAGAACTCCAAACCACTTATGATACATTATTTCTCAGCATAATGAGAGTGTTTGTATTTTATTTATTTAAAAAGAGATTTTGCGGCATCATGTTGAGATAATGGCTTTATTTGCACTAACAGCTTGTTCGGAGCTGTGTTGTAAATCATGAGCGCCTTCGTTCCTGTTTCTCTGAGCTGAATGGGCAGAGCCTTTGGTAAAATCCTTAGGTGACATCAATTGGGTATAACTGTTAAATAAAAAACAATCTATTTATTTAGACCCTGGCATCACATTAACTCAGAGATCCTAGAGTCCCAGTGAAATCATTTACACACCCAGTGGCTAATTGCAATAAGTAAAAATGTGTCAAAAGTGTGCTTCTAAAATAGGTTTTCTTGACAAAGTTTCTCTTGTCCTGTGTCTAATTTAAATTTTATATATATATATATATATATATATATATATATATATATATATATATATATATATATATATATATATATATATTTATATAAAAATTATTTTTTATATATCTTCCTGATGTCAGCAGTTCTTTGCTCTATATCTGCACCATTTTGATTCAGGTACTGAACCTATTTTTGAAGAATTTAAGAAGAAGAAAATATCTTTGCTATATTTTCACCTGCCTTTGTGTGTAATATTGGCTGCCAAGATGTTTTTTCCTTTTCCGAATTCAACTTTATAGAAATCATGAACATCTCAAACATTGCAGAGGAGCATGCTGACTTCTATCATTCCACATTTATAACAAAAGGTGTGTTGACTGTTCTTGTAGCTTCTGTATAAAACTAGTGAGGGTCTCTTTTAAAAATATGAATTGTAATGTTAAGAAATAATAGTAACCCTGATATTTTGTTCTTACTGAACTTTTTATCTAATTAATATTGTGAAAATAATGCCATGTCCTTAATGCATTTTTCTGAAAATCTGTTATTTTCTCTGACATTATTTCAGATTCAGGGACATTTGCTCTAAGATTTATACATTTGGTAAAATGGCAAAAAGGTTTGTTTGAGCTTGGGAAGGGTCCTATTACAGACCCCATTTTAGAAACTATTTAAGGTTTAATTTAAACCAATACTGTTCCATCCACTAGTGTTGAATTATCTATAGTTAGCATCGCATACCAAATAATGTGAGAGATTCAACGTCACATTATTTCCTTTGTCCAAATTCATTAGTTCTTATAGTCAAAAGAGGAGACAAAATGCCGTATTTATCAATATGCAATAATAGCCAAAAGACCTTACCCATTTATATTAGCCTTCTAATAAGCTGCCGCTGCGTATATCTTTGCATGCTGTAGCAGTATTAGCCAATTTACTAATGCAGGAACTAGGAACAAAATGCTTTTCCAGCATGATGATGCCACTGTGCACAAAGAAAGATCCACATAGACCTTGTTTGCCAAGAATGGAGTGGAAGAACTGAAAGAACTGGAAGAAGCATCCAACACAAAGCCTGGACTTTCAACCCAATGAACACCACTGGGATGAACTAGAAAGCTGAATACACCCCAGGCCTTTTCAACTAACATCAATTTGTGTCCTCACTAATTAACACAAATCCCAACAAGTACACTCCAAAATCTAGTGGAAATCCTTCCCAGAATATTAGAGGTTATAGTAACAGCAAGGACTAAATCTGGCACACTCAGCAATCCCAGCCACACCAAGCTTTCACCCCTGAGCAAGGGGATTGAGATAAATATAAGTTTCTCAGGATAAACATGTCTGCCAAATGCCATAAATGTTTGAGTACCTGGTGTTCACAAACTTTTGTAGTGTGTGAGCAGCATCTTTGCAGTCTGAGTGTTTGCAGACAGTTGATACTGTGTGCAAATTTAATTTGGAACAACCATGAAAATGCCCTGAAACAACAACAAAAACAAAGATATTGCAGTAGCTGTACTAGTTCCTGCATCTTAAACCCATACAAAAGAAATGTTTTACTATAGACACCTGCTTATTACCGTACCCAGAGCATTGTTGCAGTGGCTAAGGCTACGTTTACACTAATATGGATGTATTTAAAAACAACGCTTTATCAAAAAAGCGCTCCGCATCCACACTTTTGTTTTCAATCGTTTCACAAAGGTTGCTCATACACACTGAAACGTATGGAAATGCTTACGTCCCTTTACTGCCATGAACAAATTGTATGACGCTTCGACCTATGTCATGTCCGACTGCTGTTTATTTCATTTGCGGCTTTTTAAAAGTTCGCTGCAGTGACTAAAAGTGCGTCATTGTTTTCGAAAGCCTCCATTTTTACAGTCCTCACTGCGTCGCGAAAAAAAAACGTTTTTCTAATTTATGTGCTTTGGAGAGCATTTTCTTAAAGTTAGATTTTGGTTGACTGACAATGCCGTCTCAGAAAAACATGCGTTTTCAAATTAACCTTGGCCTTAGACACATCATCAGAACCTTCATGTATTGTAAATAAACTTTTCTTTCGGCTTCTCCCATTAGGGGTCGCCACTGCGGACCATCCGCATGTTTGATTTGGCACATGTTTTTATGCTGGATGCCCTTCCTAACGCAACCCTTCCCATTTATCCGGGCTTGGGATCGGCACTAAGGCTTGTGCAACCCTAATGGCTGGGGTTGGTTCCCTGACCGGGGATCGAACCTGGGCTGCAGCGGTGAGAGCGCCACATCCTAACCACTAGACCACCAGGGAACCTATACCTTCATGTATTGTAAATAAAATATTCTATTCAGTTCACCAACTACTATACTTCTGTAGAATTTTTATCACTTAGCTGTTGTAATGCTGAAATTGCAAACAAAAGAAATCGATCCTGATGCTCCAAACTCAAGTACTCAAGTGCCAAAAATACATGAAATCTAATTTGTCTGGTTGAGTTGCATATCTAATCAATAGGATCTAATAGAATTTGAAAACACACAAATGTGACTTGAATCTGATTGAGAAATATTTTGTGTGGTTTCTGCTATTCACACTGCACAAATTCTTGACCATTTGAAGTAACAATTTATACATAAATATTTGATATATATATATATATATATATATATATATATATATATATATATATATATATATATATATATATATATATATACAGGAGTGCAGAATTATTAGGCAAGTTGTATTTTGAGGATTAATTTTATTTGAGGATTTAATTTGAACAACAACCATGTTCTCAATGAACACAAAAACTCATTAATATCAAAGCTGAATATTTTTGGAAGTAGTTTTAGTTTTAGCTATTTTAGGGGATATCTGTGTGTGCAGGTGACTATTACTGTGCATAATTATTAGGCAACAACAAAAACAAATTCATACCCATTTCAATTATTTATTTTACCAGTGAAACCAATATAACATCTCAACATTCACAAATATACATTTCTGACATTCAAAACCAAACAAAACAAATCAGTGACCAATATAGCCACCTTTCTTTGCAAGGACACTCAAAAGCCTGCCATCCATGGATTCTGTCAGTGTTTTGATCTGTTCACCATCAACATTGCGTGCAGCAGCAACCACAGCCTCCCAGACACTGTTCAGAGAGGTGTACTGTTTTCCTCCTTGTAAATCGCACATTTGATGATGGACCACAGGTTCTCAATGGGGTTCAGATCAGGTGAACAAGGAGGCCATATCATTAGATTTTCTTCTTTATACCCTTTCTTGCCAGCCACGCTGTGGAGTACTTGGACGTGTGTGATGGAGCATTGTCCTGCATGAAAATCATGTTTTTCTTGAAGGATGCAGACTTCTTCCTGTACCACTGCTTGAAGAAGGTGTCTTCCAGAAACTGGCAGTAGGACTGGGAGTTCAGCTTGACTCCATCCTCAACCCGAAAAGGCCCCACAAGCTCATCTTTGATGATACCAGCCCAAACCAGTACTCCACCTCCACCTTGCTGGCGTCTGAGTCGGACTGGAGCTCTCTGCCCTTTACCAATCCAGCCACGGGCCCATCCATCTGGCCCATCAAGACTCACTCTCATTTCATCAGTCCATAAAACCTTAGAAAATCAGTCTTGAGATATTTCTTGGCCCAGTCTTGACGTTTCAGCTTGTGTGTCTTGTTCAGTGGTGGTCGACTTTCTGCCTTTCTTACCTTGGCCATGTCTCTGAGTATTGCACACCTTGTGCTTTTGGGCACTCAGTGATGTTGCAGCTCTGAAATATGGCCAAACTGGTGGCAAGTGGCATCTTGGCAGCTGCACGCTTGACTTTTCTCAGTTCACGGGCAGTTATTTTGCGCCTTGGTTTTTCCACACGCTTCTTGCGACCCTGTTGACTATTTTGAATGAAACGCTTGATTGTTCGATGATCACGCTTCAGAAGCTTGGCTATTTTAAGACTGCTGCATCCTCTGCAATATATCTCACTATTTTTGACTTTTCTGAGCCTGTCAAGTCCTTCTTTTGACCCATTTTGCCAAAGGAAAGGAAGTTGCCTAATAATAATGCACACCTGATATAGGGTGTTGATGTCATTAGACCACACCCCTTCTCATTACAGAGATGCACATCACCTAATATGCTTAATTGGTAGTAGGCTTTCCAGCCTATACAGCTTGGAGTAAGACAACATGCATAACGAGGATGATGTGGTCAAAATACTCATTTGCCTAATAATTCTGCACTCCCTGTATATATATATATATATATATGTATATTTAAATTTGCAGTACAGTGAAATTGTGCCATTTTTAAAAGCAAAGAATGTTGTATAAAAAGTTATCATTGGGAGCGAGGATCTGCTTGTATGTAGAATGACTCTTGACCATATGCATGGAGAAATTAGTGAGAGACAAGTGTAATCAAGGGTAAACTTATAATGAGGAACTTGTATCGTAGTTACTGTCAATCATTTTAGCAGAAATGGACAGTAATTGCTCATGATGCTGATTATCAACCAGTGTAGACAGATGAGATCACACAGATGAAATGAAAAACCATATTAAAGGCACAGATAAAGATAGTGTTTCCTTGATAAATGTACCTGGCTTGATGATTTTGCATTCTCAGTTTTGTGCAGCAAACTCATCTGTCAATTTCTTTTGCTCAGTGCAATTTTAGCTGATCTTTGCCAACAACTTATCCCATTTGAGAGAAGTCTAGAGTAGATGTATTTTCTACTGTAAGGCTATTAGGCAATTTTAACAAGAATTTGAAGACAGGTAAGTAATACACATGTAAGAAGTGTCATTCCTGATCCAAACATGACACATTTTACATGCACATACATTTAATCTTAATTGCATTCCAAATATAGCAGCACAAAAAAAGACAAGAATAATAAGGGATTATCACATCATCACAAGTTTTTATTTTTATAATTGGAAAGATTTGCACAGACATGTGCATATAGTAATATTTTGGAAAGTAAATTCAATACATGATAATTTGGGTTATTTATTTAGCAATTTTCATTGCTCTGTGGATCAGTGCTAACGTCTTTTGGTTGGTGATCAGAATTTTGCAGGTTCCAGCACTGCAAATATGCCTATGTTGTACTTTGAGAAAGACCCATAGACCTTTTACGGGGCACTGTATCATGGCACTGTATAATATAATAGTAATCATATTTTTTCTTAATCATGTCTTTCATATTTAAGTCATTAACCTGGTGGTACTGTATATTAGAAGAAACTTCAAATTTCAATTAATGCTCACCAGCCTCACTACACCACTGGAACACACCATATGTTTAAGAGATTCAACTTTGATTATTTAAATAATGCAGCCACAGACATTTTATAAGCTATCAATCGCCTGCTGATTAGCTTTTCCCCACCATCAGTTTTGTTCTCAATCTAGCTACATTTTGTGTAATATATAAACCAAGAAACCCTGGCTTTGCGTATACGCATGTGATAAATCAGAATGTTCTAGTGTTAGATAAATGGTGCCCCTGAATGAAAACATCTGATTTGCCTCATTTTTACCTGATGTTTATGTTAATCAGCTTCTATTGTTGTGTATAGCAAAAAGTGGGGTCTATGGACCCTGAGTGGTCTGTGAAGCATATGCATAGGTTCTGTGTTTTTTACAATGCTGAAATCACACCAGAATATTAGCAACATTATTATATTTATTAGAGATTAGAGATGAATGGTGTTACAATTTTTTTTCCTATACCAATAGCCACCTAATTTAGTTTTTTTTTAAAACAAATACCTTTTTTTTTTTAACTAAAACATGTAATAGTTAAACTCTTTTATACAAAAATCACTTACATAGTAATCTATAAAGCAACCAGGCATAACATTATGACTACCAGCCTAATATTGTATTGGTCCCTCTTTTAATGCCAAAACAGTCCTGTCCTGTTGAGCATTAACAGCATTAACTTCAGCAATGTGAGCTACAGGAGCTCGTCTTCTGGATCGGATCACACAGGCCAGCCTTCACCCCCCACGTGCAACAATGATCCTCAGCAGTCCATGAACCTGTCACCGGTTCACACTTTTGATAGATTTTTTCCCACTGCAGATCGGGAACAGCCCACAAGAGCTGCAGTTTTGGAGATGCTCTGACCCAGTTGTCTAGTCATCACAATTTGTCAAACTCACTGAAATCCTTACACTTCACCGGTCACAAAATATTATAAAGTTATAAATTGCAAATATATAAACATGCATCCTAAAATAAATAAACCAAGAGTAATGGTCAGTTCTTATGTTTCTATTACTGAAAAATATTTTTTTTTTGCAAATCCATTTCTATTTCTAGTCTGCTAGTCTAGCCCAATATCACCAAATGTTTACTTCTTTATGTTAAACTGGTTGAAATAAATGAGTTTAATCCAAATTTCAACAACTCAAAAACAAGCAGTCTATAAATACTAACAACTTGGATCTACTGTGTTCTGTTGGTAGAGTTCCAATTAAGATATTTGGATTTTGTACAGAGAGGGCCCAATAAATATATTTCACAGTTTAAGGGGTCCCTGGTGTCAAAAAAGTTTGAGAACCCCTGCTGTATAGGATGAGCAGATGGAGTCAAGGCCTCCAACACAGCCTCTGATAGGCCTTAAAGGAGACGCTCCACTCCACAGAGAGGTCTGTTGTGTTTCTGAGTTTTAATTGTTATTATGTATGTAAGGTTTGTAGTGTATTGACTATAGGAATATCTGACCTGGTTGGGACTTTTGCCACTTTTAGTTTTAAGTGCAGCTTTTATTAATAAAAACAACACAAAACCAAAAAAGCTAAAAAGAATTCTGAAACAAATGTGTGTGGGTGTGTGGGTGTGTGTGTGTGTGTGTTAGTGCCCATGCTGCTCTCTCTGATGTCCAGTGTTGCTCTGGTCAGCTTGGCCTGCACAGACAGATGGATAGAAGCAGGTGTGAAAGCACTGAGCACACACACACACACACACACACACACACACACACAGTCTCTTTCACTCTTTCTCTCTCTCTCTCACACACACACACACACACACACACAGTCTCTCTTACTCTTTCTCTCTCTCTCTCTACACACACACACACACACACAGTCTCTCTCACTCTTTCTCTCTCTCTCTCTCACACACACACACACACACACACACACACACACACACACACACACAGTCTCTCTCTCTCTCTCTCTCTCTCTCTCTCTCTCTCTCTCTCTCTCTCTCTCTCCCTTAGGTCAAATACTAATGTCATATTGCCTATTTGGACTATTTGCCAGATTTTGCTATTTGCAGTGATCTATTTCTTTTTTTTTACATTAAAAAAATAAATATTTTTGTTGATTTTTTAACTTTCACTAATGGATACTGTTTGTGGCAACTATAGCAAACTGTCCATACTATAGATCAAATCCATCTTCATGGTTCTTGCACCATGAAGGCTGTTCAATAACTGTGGGGCATTGTCCCCATCTCTAGTCTTCACATTTTAAGGTACATGAAAATAGCCTGCACCTTTGGCAAAATGACAAGAAATAGGTTGATGAGCTGAAAACTGTGCGCAATGAAAAGTATTGATCATGTCACCAAATAGATTAAAACTAAAGTAACAAGCCTGTTTTTAAAATGAAAAAAAATAGAAAGTATAGATATTTGTGTAAAAAATGTAATTAGCGAAAGTAAAAAGTTGTCAGAAAAATAAATAGTGAAGTAAAGTATTTGTATCTCATTACTTTCCATCTCTGTATATGCAGATGCAAAAGCTAAATTAAGCCTCAGTGTTATCATTATGATGGTTCCTATTTGAGTGTAACAAGCATGTAGCTTAATATGTAACCATATTTTTATTAACCAAATGTCGTTCATTACAGCATGCCTCCAATGTCATCAATAAACAAACATCATGAAGAAGCATTTAAATCTCACACAATGTACTTAAAAAACTCCTCTTTTCCACTGCTTTTACTTAGGCCAGAGCAGAATTTGCAAACTCATGGCTGGTAAGGCAGTTTAGTAAGAAATAAAACACCAAGGGATGTACTCTTCAGCTAAATGTTAGATTTAAATGTGAGGGCAGACCACACTATACGAATGTGTTTATCTCTAAAGTGGAGCCAAAATGGCCTTGCCCATACCCAGCCCACAGTGATTTGTGGGCATGTTATGAGCTCACAGGCCACATTATAATGCTACTCAGTGTGTGTAGCACTCACTCATACTCATAGCCTATCTTGGTCCTCTAGTGTGGACATATGCCCTAAATGTTACATGGGCATCAATGCCCTCAGTGGCCACCTATGGAGCCCAAAGAAGCATGTTTCCTGGGATAACAATTATAGCTCATGTGACATAATTGATTCATTGCAAGATCTTAAAGAGGCCAATGAAACAATGTGCCAACAGCTTGCAGCTATCTGTGATTGATTCCCGATCACAGGTTTGACTGGCTTGTAGATTGTTTTCTTTTATTGTCTTCTACTAATTTCTTAATGTTTAAGCAGTTTTTTTGTTTGTTTTTTTTGCAAAGCATACAAAGGAGTAGGTTTGGTTGCCAAGTGTCCAAAGGAGTGCTCCATATATTCACCCTTTACCTAGAATTGGGCCCAGTCCTCTTGGTAAATCATAGAAACTAGGCAGGAAGTGTATATTTCCTGATTGGCCCTCTCTACCTAGACATGGGCTTGGGGATGATACAGAAATGTTCAGCTTCACCAGGATGCAAATGTGAACTGGGCCACTCCCCCAGTCACTTAATGTCCTCGAGAATCAAATTCTGAAGGCCAATTGTAGTTCAGAGAGAAGTATTTAACAGAAGGACTTTGACATTTTGATAATCGGGATGATAGTGTTTTTATTGGAAGGTGGCAGGTCTGAGTTATAGCAAAGTGTTTGAGGCCATTGAGGCATTGGTAGTGGCATGAGATTACCCACTGGCAGGGGGTGTGGTATGTTGGCTGGAGCACAAACAGATTAGGATGAGACAAATGTCTTGCAGCATGTTTGGCCAGCAGCATTTCCCTGGTAACAACTGTTGCATTTGGTGAGTGTATGGGTGTCTCATGTTGGGGGAGGTGTGAGCCCATGTGATGAGTGGTACACACTTCCTCCCCAGTCATCAGTGCCTATAGATTCTTCCCTCCCAGGTCCAAGACCCTATTAAATTGGAAACAGGGATGATACATTCCTTTTAGTTATTGCTAAGAAGTTGCATGGTATAACAATGAAGGGAGTCTGCTTAGAAATTTTTGGACATGGGATGGTATTTCATTGATATGCACTGAAACACTGTTGGTGCTGAAGCCTATGCAACATTATGGAATATGTTAAACTATCCACAATCTATATAATCTATCCATAAACCTCCATAATCTTCACATTGACATATATGGCAGATAAGAGCTTGATGACACAACTATACAGGCCTTTAAGAGGTGTTGCAAAGGTTTTATTTGCAAGGAAATGTTTGATCAGAAGTTCAGATCTGCTCTGGAGTTGATCAGTGCTGTATTATAAGATGCATTTCCTAAGTATGCATTCTGAATAGGTAGCACAACATTTGGGCAAATAGGAATTGACTTACCATGTTGGAAAGAGGTGTGGTGGAGGCATGCAGACGTAGACCTGGGGACTTTGCTGTCACCTACTAGATCATTGTCCATTAATATTACCCTGAGATTTGCCTTGCAGCCATGCTGCTGTTAGAGTAATTTAAATAAAGACCAATTAGTATGCAGAATACAACAGTAATGTGGTATAACTTGTAAATAAAACAAAAGAGCAAAACTGTTGCAAAGATGTGTGTATGTTCAGTAAAATCAGCATTGAACTAGAGCAACACTAACAGGACAAACATTAAACTAGACTACACCCATAGATGTTTTTATGCAAAACAAAAATGCCTGGAACATTAATGAGATTTATCCAACAAAGCAATATAAATGTTGAGGTTATTCTCTAAGCAAACCAAATTTTAGGCGGTTTATACTCAGGAGAAACTTATTGCAAGAAATATATTCAAACCTTTTTGTACTGTGTATTACAGTGTGAGTGGGTGTGTACCTGGGGATATTGTGTGTGTATATAAACATCACATTGCTCTTAAAAATCAACATTCTTTTCCTATTACTTTTACTGTAGTACTGAATAATAGGCTGGGGCGATAAACCGTCGTCCCGGTGCTAATAAGCATAACTCTGGTCTACCGCACTAGCGGGGATAGATAAAAGGAAACATAAATATGCCTGCCTTGCATTTTTTTTCTGTACTTGTGTTTATTCTGTAAAGTATGCAGTAATTAATTTTTACACTCTGTCACAGGCTCAGTGCTTTGATTTATAGCGACAGCTGCTGAATACCCAGAGATTTATACTGTAGAGGGAAAATTGTGTGTGATGTTTATGTGCTTAAGGCTGACAAATCGATATATAATTGTTTATTATTTACAAAGTTAAAAAAGTCCAGGGTGTAACTAGGAGTGTGATTAGGAAATCTGACATAACTAGAAAAAAATTTAATTATTACTTAGAAGTTATGTCTCCAATTGTACACAAAAGGATTTAGTGCAGGTTTTGCATTTACATATGGCAGTAAGAACAACATGGTTGAAGCAATTTAATTTTTAACATTTATTAAAAGCCCCCTGCTCAACGACAACATTCACAGCAGCACCATTTAGCTCCAGGGTCGCAGTGTTTTCCGGGTGGAGATGATGGCAGTGGACTCTGGTAAGCGCAATGGTAAAGGTCTGTGCATTTATGTTAACAAATCATGGTGCACGCACTCTACTGTTACTGAAAGTCATTGCTCTGGTTATTTAAAGTATTTGTTGTGATTGCAGTGTACATTCTCCCGGACACTAACGCTAATCTTGTGTGACCGAGTGTTCGTGCAGGGTTCGCCTAAACACTTATAAGAAAGAAAACAATAAACGAGGGCATCCAAACTCTTTCCAACTTTATTATACCCCTTTCACACATGACATGGAAAACTCCAGAAAAACCCACCGCCACTCTAGTACCCTCGTGCGAATGACCCTTGTCTATCTATAGAAAGCCCCAAAAAATGCATCATACACATATATAACAAGCACCAGTTGATCCAGAATTAGTACAGCATAACAGAACTAAATGAAATATGTTACACTAGCTATGGAGCAATTTCACTCAGTACTTATTCTTTCTGTTCTACACCTGTATACTGTAATGTACTGTTGACCTGTCAGGGAACCACCAGCCATGCACCCATCGAGCTCTTACCCCTCACAATCAGCCTCTCCCTCCTATTAATCACCCACACCTGTTTTCCCTTAATCAGCCCCCTTTAAAAGAGCTCTCTAAAAGAGCATGCCTCTATTGTGGTGATTCCAGTCACTTTATAAGCCAGTGCCCCATCAGGCCCCCACATCCTTTAAGTACAGTCAAGCTCACCTCAGAGATAACAACCTCTCAAATTTGCCGGTCAAAATCATCACACCTACATTGTCACTTCATGTTTCGGCCCTTGTTGATTCTGGTCAACAAGTTCCTCTGCCAAAAATGCCTAGAGCGCCTCCAGTTGGCCTGTGAGAGAGGGTCTCGGGAGCTCTTCATACAGACGATCCAGGGGCGGGCTTTAGGATGTGGTTGGTTAAAATACTGTACCCCTGTGATCACTGTGAGATTGTTAACAAAGAGGAAATGCAGTTTCTGGTCCTAGAAAACTCCACTGCCAGCATCATTCTCGGGCGTCCCTAGCTTTCATGACAATCCCCTAGGTTTATTGGAACCCATGTAAGTTCATCCAATGGAGCCAACATTGCCAGAATCAATGTCTATGCAACTAACCCAAACCATGACTTGTCCCACTTTTCCTTGCCTTTACTCAGGTCAAAAGTCCTGAAACCCACAAAGAAGAGTAGATTCCCCCTGAGTATAAGTCCTTCCAAGATGTCCAGGGCCTGCCCTCTCATCGCCCATGGGATTGTGCAATTGACTTAATACCAGGCGTGAAACTGCCGAAAGGAGGTATCTATCTGCTTTCCATCCGAGAGCGTGAGTCAACGGAGGCCTACATTCAGAAAGCCTCACAACAGGGCTTCATCACCCAATCCTCTACCCCAGCAGCCTGCAGCTTCTTCTTTGTGGGGAAGTAGGACGGCGGTCTCCAGGTGTGCATTGATTTCCGAGCTTTATCGTACAACTCACTTACCCGCTCCCTCTGGTCCTGGCCACCCTAGAAGACCTCCGTGGGGCCCGTGTATTCACCAAACTAGATCTCCATTTCTCCAGCAGTGTTCCAGACTTTCATGAATAAATGGTTTAGACAGTTCTTCCATTGTTTTGCTATAGTATAGATAAATAATATCCTGATATATTCTCAAAGTCTGACTGAACATTGGTGTCACCCAGGTTCTAGAACGATTATGGAAACACCACCTATACCTGAAGCTGGAGAAATGTTAGTTCCATCAGTCCTGTGTACAGTTCCTGGGGTACTTTCTTAGCCCATAGGGGGTACAAATGGACCAGGGGAAAGTCAAGGTGGTCCCAGAATACCCATGTCCTGGCTCCATGAAAGAACTCCAACGATTCTTAGGATTTGCTAACTTCTATCGAAGGTACATCCTAAACTTTAGTTTGGTCACTGTCCCACTCACCTTACTCCTGAAGAGTAAGGTCAAGACCCTAGTCTGGAACCAGGAGGCCGATGAGGCCTTCACTGTTCTCAAGCAGAAGTTCAGTACCACACCTCTTCTATGACACCCTGATCCACAGCTTCTGTTTATAGTAGAAGTAGATGCCTCCTCCACAGGAGGGCGGCACTGCAATCACAGCAAACATGTAATCCTCCACGCCTCCAACCCTGCACCTTCTACTCCAGGAAACTCTCTCCAGCCGAACAAAACAATGATATCATAATCAAGAACTCTTAGCCATCAAACTGGCCCTGGAGGTGTGGCGGCACTGGTTAGAGGGGGTGACTCACCCATTTACTGTTATCACAGATCACAAGAACCTCCAATACCTACGTGAAGCAAAATGCCTTAACCCCCATCAGGCCATATGAGAATTATTCAATTACACTTTCACCTTTCGCCCTGGTTTCAAGAATGGTAAAGCTGATGCCCTCTCAAGAATCTAGGCTCCCAATGACCCCACGAACCCGGAGCCTATAATTCCCCCAATCTCATCCTCAGTCCCATAGAATGGAGCATCAGTGAAGAAATCTGGACTGCATCACTCTTGCAACCTGCTCCACCAGAATGCCCTGAGGGGAGGACATTTGTCCCAATACCTGCCGTCCGCTCCTGTTGAGTTCAGTCCATGAGGTCCCAGGCTCGGGCCACCCAAGCAGGAGGCTTACTCTCCTTCTTCTCTGATCTCGCTATTGGTTGCCCGGTATGATCAAAGCTGCTACCTCCTATCATACTGCCACCAGCATCAGAACAGCTGGAACTGGTTCCTCCTGTGGGCCTAGTACGAACAGAATTCCTTGAGTCAAGAAACTCCTAACTCCATTCCAGTGCATACTCAGTTTCCAACCTCCGCTGTTCCACTGGACGGAACCTTCCAACTTTCCTGCGGTGGATCACTGGTTCAGAGAAAGCGAGAGAGTCTGGGTGTCGGCGCATACCCAACTGCAAAGAGCCCTTAGGACCATGAAAAGTTTTGCAGCTCCTCGGAGATTAAAGGCTCCTCCCTACCAACCAGGGAATAAGCTGTGGTTGTCAACCCGAGATCTATGCCTCCAACTGCCCTGCAAGAAGCTCAGCCCTGGTTACACCGGGCCGTTTAACAATGTGTCCTATCAGTTCAACCTTCCTCCAAGAAAACGCATCCACCATACATTTCATGTGTCTCTCCTTAAGCCCTTTTCTTCCTCTGCCACAGATAACCCCAGATCCTTAACCGATCTGCCTCCCCGTGAGGTGCTGGACCAACCCTCCCTTTATTCCGTCCGAGAAATTCTTGACTGACGACATCAGGGCCCCACGCTTGAATACCTTACCGATTGGGAGGAGTATGATCCAGAGGAACGCTCCTGGGAGACAGGATGTCCTGGACCTGGCACTCCTGGAGGAGTTCCACCTCAATCACCCTGACCGCCCCATCCCCAGAGGCCATGGCCGTCCCCGGCACCATGTTAGGGCAGCAGGAGCCACCTCTGGAGAAGGGGGTAATGTCAGAGAACCACCGGCCACGTCCCCCTCAAGCTCTCACCCCTCACAAGCCTCTCCCTCCTATTAATCACCCACACCTGTTTCCCTTAATCAGCCCTCTTTAAAAGAGCTCTCTCTCCCCTCACTCACAGTCCGATCTACCGTGCATCGCTCGGACTCCTTGTTGATCCCGTGCTTCCCTGTGCTCCTCGTTACAGTTAAGCTCCAGTTAAGTTCTTTGTTCTTTGCACTCTACTTTCATTGTTTCCTTTGTTTGACTTTTGTTGGTACAATAAAACTACACTTTGTTTTACTCCTACTCCCGGTTTCTTCTACCTGGTGATTCGTAACAGGACCACTTTCTGTTGTCACCCAGGTGAGGTGGGTTCCTTTTTGATTTTAGTTTTCTAAAGGTTTCTTTAACAAGTCATCTCTAGGAGCTTTTCCTTGCTAATGTCACTTTTTGATTTGCCTAGTAGGAATCTAAATCTACATCTGAATTAATGTAAATAACATTAAATGGAACGCTAGAACATTATTGGAATAAATGAGCAACTGATTCTATCAATTTCTTTTTCGTCATCCATCGACTTTTCAGCTCAGTAAAATATTATTTATTTATCTATATTTATTTATCTATATTGGTTGTTTTCCACTCTTTTTTTCCTTATGTGCAAATTCTAATTTCACAAAACAACAACAACAAAAAAAACAGGTGGCTGAAAATCCATGGCAGCTGCTAGTGCATGACGTTCCCCCCCAACACTACACACACCCTGATTAAGAATTCTAGACACGTGGCAGGAGGACTGAGTGTAGGGTCTCGGCATACTCTCCAATTCCTATCTTTATTCAAACACACTTGGTGGTGGGGCAAAAGATGCAGCCAGGTAACAGACACAAATTAGAGACAGCAATAGTGGCTGTGTGCGTTTGGATAATTATAGCACCCTACTTTGTCCTGGACGCACAGGATCACGGCTTCCTGTGCACAATGTCACACAGAACAGTGGAGAAACCCAGCAGCATGGGCAATCATTAAGAGCCAGATCAAATGAGCAAAGCCAGGCCTGCTAAATGAAATGGCTGTAGGAGGTGCGACTGAGCAAGGAAAAATAATGCAATATGCACAGATGCTATGAACTATGAATAGTACTGAGACATAACAATACAACTGATCGTGGCTTTCATCCTAAAGAAACGGAGTAGATGAAAAGGAAAATCTAGTTTTTGCAGCATTGTGTTGTATGGTGTTGGATAAAAACAAGTAAAGCACAGAATTTTAGTTAGCATTTAATCTTCTGTCAGTTTAAAGGCTATTTTATTAGAACAGAACCGGTGGAAAGTATGATGGCATGTTTTAGGGAGGCAAAAAAGTCCTTGTTTAAACCCTTCTACAAAGAAAATCCAAAATATTCCTGACTGTTTGAGAGAAGACACTGTTGAATCACAGCCACATTATAGTCTGCTAGCAAAGAATATAGTTTAATAAAGTAACACATTTACTATGTATTAGCTTGTATATCCATAGTTTAAGGAGGTTTTTTTAACTAAATTGATTTTCTACATACAAATATCATAATGGCATACAGTGGGAAGAGTTCTTTGAGGCTACCAGGCTAAGACTGAAAAAAAAGGTCTATCTTGAAGTTTGACATGATGTGTATTCTGAGATGACAGTTGTAATGACATATAGATGCACATGACAGTACAAATGACACACATATATATATATATATATATATATATATATATATATATATATATATATATATATATATATATATGATTTGCCAGTGAATGTGTTTCTGTGTGGGCACGATGTCCTAACGATGGACAGTGATCCAGGGATAGGCTCTGGATCAAATGCGATCCTGGCCAGGATAAAGCACTTATGCACTGAAGACGAATGAATGAACTACAGCATCCTCTGATTGCACCTATCCATTGTGTTTCATAGAAGGGCTGCAGCTGCTGAAGGAAAAGCATCCAATCCAATCCAATTTTTTTTTTTCCTGATCTTTCACTTTGGAACTGGCAGCACATAGATACTACTTGCATATGAAGTATTGTATTAGAAACACAGTTGTTCAGTCTTTTATGATGTCAGAGACATCGTGGCACAGCAATCACCGGCAGTTGACAGACATTTTTGGCAGCAATGCAAATGAAGTGAAGTTCCAAGAATGACTTCCTAGGCTTATAAATTAATTTAAGATTTAAGATTTATTGGATGATCATCAGCTTTATTATATGCTAGAAGCCCCTCATTTAGCACAGTTAGTTTTTTTATTGTATTTGTTTATTAGTATTTGTTGTGTTTTTTATTTAAAAGTTTGTGAAATATAGAGCCTGTTTGTTTCTTTTTTCTAATCCTATTTTTGAATAAATATTTTTGTTAATTTTTTATTTATCCTGTTCCAATTTCTTTTTTTCACTATTTCTTTCTGTCTATCAGTCTGTGTATCTATCTTTCTCATCACTTATTATTCGACACACCTATAATAGAGGCTAACCCTCTGCCAGCTTGTCATTGATCACACAGGTCATTGTTCTGTGTTTTCACAGGATTAACTGTACAAAACACAGACACAGGCACATGTGCGCACACATACACACTACAGTTTTAAGGAAGGACAGACTCGGAGCCTGACGAGCTGCTGCTTTAGAGGTGGTAAAGCTGACGAGCAGATGCAGGTGACCTCTTCCTGACAGGATTGTGTTTGGCCCATCAGAGCAATAGGAACTGTCATTTTGGTGTGTATGTGCAAGGAAGGGCATAAGGAGTGCCACAGTTATACAGCACAACAAAATCCCACTGCTGTGCCTCACACACATCAAGTGACAAGCTCCATAATGAGCTTCAACCTGCAGCACATGCCTCCGCTTCAGCTCAGTGTGATTGTGACATTGGTTTTATGGCTTCATTTTCTCACTCGGCCGTTAAGGAAAGTGCACAGTTGTTGCATTCTAATAGAAGTTTAATCAGCATCACTTCAGAGGCCCCTTGACTTTAGCCAGAAGCTTTATACCCAAAATTGCTTCCAAATTGCCTTTTGTGTGAATGAAATAATGCGAGTAGTGATATTAGGATGTCATGACAGAGCCGAGATGATTCATTCCCCCCGAAAGCACCATAAATTCCTCAGACAGGTGGAGCAGCGGAAGAAGAGAATGTGGCAAGAAAAATCTGAGGCAGAGGGAAAGCACCCATATGTGCATAATTAACCATGCATAGCAGGGATGTGAAAATTTGCGCTGTGATTCAATTTATCCTCCCAATTCTGGGGATGATGTTGCTGATGAGGATCATTTAGCACGCAAGAGAAAGCGGCGCTAAGAAAGAGCAGTGTGCAGGAGAAAAAACTGTCAGTCCACAGAAGTGGGGTTTTGAGCCAAGTAGGAGAAATTAATATGGACAACACTTAGATGTGATCAATGAATGGGAACCTACTGGGAAAATGAGATTGCACATAATGTGATGAACACCTCCATCTGTCTGCTTGAATCAGAAAGCTGCTCAGATTTTGTTAGCAGAAACCTGAGATAAGAGAGTGAGAGAGAAAGAAAGTAATAGACAGAAGAAAGAATGTGTGCATTGTGAAGAGGAGTATCACAGTAATATGTGTCATATGTGTTAAAAAATGTGTTAAAGTATCTAAAATGTATATAGTCTAACCGCCAATCACCACTGCAGAGGTTTGCCAGGCATCTACCTGCAGCAGTGGCAGGCGGTCAGGGCCAGCAAGCCTCCTCTGCTGGCCTAAACACTTTCAGAAGCACTGACCTACATTAACAACCTAAATTCTAATATTTGTTCCATGAAATTGTATAAATTTATTCCCAACAGTTTATTCTCTTCATTTCGTATGTGTATGTTAGCTTTTTTGTCCAATCAGATATCAGCCTCTATGTGCTACCATGTCAATCTAATCAGCCGGGGGGTCTGCAAAGTCTGTTCAGATGGCCTTTTTTTTTCTTCTTAAGAAATATCTCTGTTTCTTTAACCGATCAGATTTCATATTTGCCTCCCAGAATAGCGTCAGCATTTTTCCGTCCTCTGATTGGTTGGTCAGAGGGAAACCGTTACAGCCAAGTTCGACTGGCAAAACACGTGTGTAGCTCTGCACACATTAATACATCTGAGTTAGACTTTTTTACGCCTAGTAGTAAAATAAATGTATTTGGTCTCGGACATACTTAAAAATCTATTTTCAAGAAAAGCTAGCAAATCGTGAGGAGTGGTCAGCCAACCTGAAGCTAGCCAGCTTGTCTCAGTCCGGGAAAGGGTTTGTTCTCCACTTCCAGACCAGTAAAAACGAGTGGTACCTCTGGCTTACAGCTTCTGAGGAGCGGTGCAAATTATGAGTATGCATCTTTGGTGAGTAGGTTGTATTTTATAATGCTTTTGTCATGCTATCTGACAAATATTGATTCAGAACTGCTCCAGATTATAAAGGTGGCACAGTTGCGGTTGTAGTGTAGAGGAGTGGAGTTGACTTAACTGGGTTTCTTGCTTTAGTAAAATGGTATTCACCCTCCACATGTGAAATGCCTCTCTCTCTGTAATGCAACGTGTTGTTATATTGCGTTATTGTATAGTATCGATGGTTTCTATAATTGCAATGTGATAGTGGTGGTATTAGGAGGTGGATTAAATCAAGTTCCCACTGAAGGCCCAGGTACCAAATGCATGGCCCATCACTTAACTGCAGAATTTTTGCTTGCATGATGTTTTTTGTTTTCCACATAATTTAATGAGACTACAGAGTACACATCTTTACTGTATATTGAGTGCTACATGTGTCAGGCCTTCATGGTGGAGTTGCATTAAAGAAACACAAGGAATCGACATTAGATCAGTGAAAAACTGTCCTTTGTTAAAATAAATCTAAAATAAGACTTTTGGTAACAGGGTCTTACTGGGTAAACGGACGGTTTCTGAACATGTGGTTCCCACTGTGAAGCATGGAGGAGGAGGTGTGATAGTGTGTGGGGGGGCTTTGCTAGTGACACTGTTGGTGATTTAATTAAAATGAGAGTACACTTAAACAGCATGGCTACCACAGCATTCTGCAGTGACATGCCATCCCATCTGGTTTGCACTTAGTGGGACTATCATTTGTTTTCCAACAGGATGAGGGCCGCAAACACACCTCTAAATCATGTAAGAGCTATTTGTTCAAGAAGGAAAGTAATGAAGTGCTGCATCAGATGACCTAAATACAGAGGAGATGGTTTGGCACAATGTGTACCAGAGAGTAAAAGAAAAGCAGCCAACAAGCACTCAACACCTCTGGGAACTTCTCAAGATTGTTGAAAAATTATTTGAGGTGACTACCTCGTGAGGTGAACTGAGAGAATGCCAAGATTGTACAAAGAGTTCACTAAAACGTAATGTGACTATTTGGAATATCGTAAATATCAAACAAATTCTGGGTTATTTAACACGTTTTTGTTTACTACATAATTCCACGTCTTCTTTTCATTAGAAGCCCAAAATATTGGATGTTTTGTTGTTGCACAACAAGTCAGAAAACGTAGTTCAACCTCAGGCTTCCTTTCTTCATTTCTTTGTAAAAAAAAATCGAACACGTTTGAAATATCAGAGTGTCTCAGACTATTCTGGAGCAATTTCCGAAAGCTTAATTTCAGCGTATTACCACTCATACAACTGAATCATCCATACTGGCACTCTGCTCTGATCGAGCTCCAGACCTGGATATTAACTCCCAAATCTGATAATCTATCAATCAGGAAGGGCGCATAATATAACACTGGAATAAAATACTGTAAAGCAGACCTATCTTTAGTCTTGCATTTTGGTCTAAATCTCAGCAAGAATGGATGAATGTCCTTGTATTAAGGATGCCATTTAACATAGAAATCATCTCTGTACCTACATGTTATGAGTGCGTAAGCATTATACTCGCTGCTGTTGTCTATAGAAATGTGCATTTAGAGTCTATTTACAGTAACAAAAGTAAGTACACCCCTCAATTTTCAGCAACCATTATAATATACGTTCTTAAGGGACAATACTATAGAAATGACACTTGGATATATTTTAGTAATAACTAAACATACAGCCATTATTGCCAAAATAGCTGGCAACCAGAGGTGAAAAGTAATAAATAATGTCTTACTGTACTTAAGTAGATTTTTCTGGTATCAGTACTTTATTTCACTATTTTTTTTTTTTTTAACTATTTAACTTTTTACTTTTACTCATTACATTTTTACACAAATATCTGTACTTTCTACTTCTTCTGTTTTCAAACCAGCCTCGTTACTTTAGTTTTACTCTATTTGGTGAAATGTCAAAACTTTTTCTTTTCAATGCACCATTTTCAGCCCATGACCATATTTTCTGTGATCGCACGGCTTTTTTAACCTACCAGTGGTGTATCATTTCCTGTCTCTCACACACCACAGATGTAGGCTAGTTTACAAAGTTAACAATAAGCAAAGCAGAAGACAACAAGAAGTATGGGGTTAACGTGGATGAGACAGAGGGAGTCAGTGATATAAACATGACTGATCACCTGATCATCATCATCTTTTCTCTGCTTGTGTTCTATATGGTGGTTGTTTAGTCTGGATACATTCATTGGGTAACAAAATTTGACATAAATTTTGTATTAATATATTAATTAGGGCTGTAAAAATGCAAATTCATTTTAACGGCACAAATATTATTTGATTAATGCAGCATTCTGTTTGACCATTTTTATAAAAAAAAAAATAATAATAAATATAAAAGAGACGAAATTAAAACCTTTAGCACAACACACATTTATTCATGAAGACCTTTCTTCACTCAGATATAAATTATAAATACACTCCACCGAAATTTTTATGAATTTTGAAAAATGATGCACCAAGTCTTAAATCAGCAGCAAAATCCAACACGATGCTCACAATTAACCCTCTGGGGTGAACAAACACACTGGCAAGTATTGTTGAATTTTTCCTCATAACGCAGACACGAACTTAAATTACTCTGTTTTTATTTTAATCGCACAGATGAGAGCAAAACATTGTTCAATCTGTAAAAAGTCTACTTTTATTTGTATACACTCATAATATCAACTAAACTGTGCTTTTGTAAAATTAAGAGAACAGACAGGGGGCGCTCTGTGCCATCTCTGTCATCTCTTTTCACAGACACAAATAAAACAAACTGAATCTCAGTGAATAGAAAGCTCAAAATGTCTACTTTTAAATAAGCAAATTCACATCCAATACAAATATTCTCTGATTATGGAATCCGTATGAAAGTTAGAAGAGGAACAATTGTATGTGGAAACATAGCAAAGGTTCCGTTCATCCTCCTGATGATTTACATAATTTAAAAGACAATAATTACTTTAAAAAATTTACAAGAATATTTTGTCTTCAACATTTTGTCTCTATGTTGAGTTTGGTTTCACTAATAAAAAACATACATTTGCATAAAGCATCAATATTTGTCCATGCCCATGTTGATAAGAGTATTAATAAAAATCAGTTTGAAAAATTATCAAGTTGAAATTAATTGTAGGTTAACTCATGACAATCATGCGATTGATCGCGATGAAATCTTTAAATAAATAGACAACCCTAATATTAATATGCCGTGACCTCCAGTTGCCATTGTGACACTAAAACAGGTAGTAGTAATGGCTACTTTTTACTTGAGTACATGTCAGAGCCCAAACATCTTTACTTTAACTTGAGTAAAAAAAGTGTAGTCAGTACTTCAACTTTTACCAGAGTATTTTAAGACAAGGATCTGTACTTCTACCTAAATGAAAAAGTAGCCATTACTACTACCTGTTTTAGTGTCACGACCATACACCACACACTTCTACAAGTCAGTTTGCATGCCCATCGTCCCAGAAGGAAGCCGCTTCTGAAGCTGGCTCACATGATGCCTTCCCTTTAGAAACTGGGCTGAACGCCAATTTCTCAACATGAAAATGACCTCAAACACACCATCAGGATGACAACTGCCTTGTTAAGAAAGCTGAAGGTGAAGGTGATGGAGTGACCAAGTATGTCTCCAGACCTGGACCCTATTGAGCATCTGTGGGGCATCTTCACGTGGCAGGTAGAGATGCATCATGTGTCTAACATCCAGCAGCTCTGTGATGTCATTATTGAGGAGTGGGAGAGGATCCCAGCAACAACCTGTGCAGCTCTGGTGAATTCCTTGGGCAGGAGGATGATAGCAGTGCTAGATAACAATGGTGCTCACACAAAATGTGAAGGATTTTGAGTTATATTCAGTGAAGTTGCAGCAAAAAAGACATTAAAAGTAAGATGTTTTGATGTGATAACTATCACAGTAACGCAATCTGCTTAACTCAGTGTTAAGGTAAATTTCTCTATGTAGTGTTTTTTAATTTATTAGATAGTGTTATTTTGTGAAGGTTTCACTAATATTACCTTTTAAATTCTCAAATGTGATTGGTCAGTAGGTGCTCTAATTCTAATATATTATCGTTTTTATAGGAAACACTTAACAGGGACTTGAGTGTTCTGTACAGTACATTATCTGAGTTAATAACTAATGGATTAGAAAGGTGTAATTTAACAAGGAAAAACATATACTCTTTTATAAAAAGGAGGCTGGAAGATCTTTTATTCCATTAAAGCTGAATGCTCTCCAGTGCTAATGGTTTGTAACTTAAGGTTTTTCAGAATAGTTTTCAGGACGGAGCACTTTTTTCTCAGTTTCTCAGTAACATGACAAGCTGCAAAAGAAAAGCAGGAGAAACTGTTGAAGTGATTGTGGCTGTTATAAGTGATAACATGAATAATCATTTACATGCATTAATTATTAAATCATTAGTAATTCATTAATTCATGTTTTGTTTTGGGTTAATTTATTTGCTTTTGTTTAGATTGTACTTTGGACCTCTCTCTTTAAAGCACATATTGAAGTTCTGATATCTAATGTGTGCACCTGTTTGGAGATTTCCCCTTGAGTAGCGTATCTTTATCTGCCCTCACGTTCTGTTGTCTCATTGTAAAGTTCATTGCAGTCTATTCCATTTCCATATTTCTCATACTTCCATTTATAGACCACTGCATTCACATTTGTGATTATGGAATACTCTAGATCTGTGGTCCCCCAGTCTGCGGACTGGCACAGGTCTGTGGGTCAATTGGTACCGGGCCACACAGAAAGAATACAATACTTACATTATTACTGTTTAATTTATTAGCTGATTCTGAACGATGTTTTATTTTGGAAAATTACAGGATTCTCTCCACCACATTTGTCTATGACTCACTCTTGATGAATGTAAAGATGTTTGGCCTCGGTCACATGTCTTACCTCCATCCGCTACCTTCTTAACCCTATGGAGTCTGTGGTGTTTTGGGCCCCTTGAGAGATTTTGACATGCTCTGACATTTGGTTCTTTTTAATTGCTTTTAAATGTATTATTGACAAAAGACTTATTACACTGTATTCAGCACAAACTGGGCTACCATAATATGTAAACAACTTATATGTGTGTGTTTGTATTTTTGACAAAATGTTTGGCTGCTAATACATTACCGCTAAATTCAAACTCCCAAGCTAGCAAAATGAACAAGAAACAACACAGTGGATTCACGTTTATTATTATATTTCGAAAATACCAGGTTTTATGCCGGTCGTATCATTTTATTTTGTTGTATTTATCCACCACACCTTAAAGGCTGGTCCGTGAAAATATCTCCCGACATTAAACCGGTCCATGGCGCAAAAAAGGTTGTGAACCGCTGCTCTAGATGCTTACTGTCTGTCTGTTCTCTGACGGTTTATTATTATTACAATTATTAAATTATTCCAATTAACAAAACAATATTATTACACTCTCACATGCTGTGTCTTGAGGTACACTTTAGGATGTGTAAGTATTAAAAAATAATCAACTTATGGATACAAATATATCAGCCTAGATCAAATCACCTTGTCCTCAATTAATTCCCGTAAGCATCTTTGTGTCTTCCTCCTTATAACGTCAGTATGTAATAGGTTGGTCATTACATGGTGGAAGTGTGTCACTGTGTGTTTGAAAAAAAAAGCACTGGAGAGGATTTTACTCTGGCATTTCAGATAGTAAATGATAAGTGTTTTAAAGTGAGTCAGGTGTGAAAGTGCCAAACATCTCCATCTGTGTTACAGCAGCTGAAATTTCTTTTATAATAGACTTGTGGTGGATTTAGGAAGCATGAGCAAGGTATACGTTTTTTGTCTTCGTTTTTTTTTGGGGGTCTTACATACACAATCATGCACACATTTGCTCTTCACAGATCACCAAATCATCCCTTTCAGATGTGGCTGGGAAAAAAAAAAAATGTTGTTGATGTCGATTGAAAGCACCACTTTTATGTCATTCTTTCACTTTCAAGGCTGTTTTTTCTTTCTTCCCTTAGGAAATAAGCAGTTTATGTAGTTTTCAATCTCTCTCTTTCTCTCTCTCTTTTATATATATATATATATATATATATATATATATATATATATATATATATATATATATATATATATATTTTTTATCAGACACTGCTGTTTGAGCTTTAAGGTGTTGAGCAAATATGTTGCTGTGTCTGACAATTCTTCCACAATTTCTATACTTTGACATTCATTTCCACTATTTGAAGCAATAAAAAGTATGCATTTTAGTGAAAGCGTATATTTTCTGCCATTGCGTGTTGCAGTTATAGCAGGCCAGCATTGTGGCAGCGTTCCCAATCACTGGCATTCATAATGAATGAGATTTGAACGGCGCAGCATCTTGAGAATGGCACAGACCATCATAACTCAGAGACGTGCCAAATGGAAATGCGATGCGCCGCTGTCGAACGGAGCTCCCAGTTCCTCCGACATCTGCTGGAAACCGCTGCCCTCAGGGCCATTCTTGTTTTCCTCCGAACGTGAGGGTGTTTGTTCATAACATGTGCCGATTCTTTAAAACATTTCTTCAGGATTTTTTTTTATCTTTGAAAGAAAGAAAGAAAAATAGGGATATACAGAGATTATGAATGAAGGAACAAGAGCATTTTTTAAAGCAGTCATTTAGCTGCAGTTAGAGGAAAACTAATTATCATCCAGATCTTGGGGTGTTTGTGGCACAGCAACTTTTAGACTCATTGCATGTTTTTGACATTACATGTTCCACACTACTTGCATGTTCGGAATAAATTGGACTGTGAAATAGACTTTTGCATTTTTTTTAAACAAACACCAAAGTGAAGATAAAAACGTGAACAAAAAGAAACAGCAAAATGGGTCTAACTGGGTTTAACTGGGTTTAACTGGGTCTGTTTTAATGAATGGTTTAATGATTTTTATTGATTAAATAAAAATAATATTTTCACAGTTTCTCAATTAACTCAGATGAAGTTAAATAGTGAAGTTTTTCTTTCTTTTAAATAATGGAATAATGGTGGTCTAACAAAACCAAAATCCCCAGTATATAGAGATACCTTTTCTTGCTTCAGTTAACATTGTCATGTTTAGCAGTGACTAACTGATACTATTCTTAAATCAATGAATGTGAGGTATTTATATTTTATCTTAATTTAATTCTCAACACTTAAGACTAAATAACGCTAAAATCATATTTGCAATAATAAACATATTACAGTTTTTCTTACTTGCATCAAAACGTTTCTCAGATCAAAAATGAAATTTTCAAAACTACTTGTTCAACCTCCATGTCATTTAGTCATTTGTGCACATTATAAAAACATTTCTCATTGATTTGATCAAACTGCAAATGCTTTAGTACATTCATTTAATCGATTGTGTACAATTGTCTGCTGTTTCCTACATTATCAGTTGTTTATGTTCATGTTGAATAAAATATATTATACTGGTTTTACTGAAATAATCTTAACCCCCCCCCAAACATATCTGCATCAGTTCATTGCACAAATCATTGAATGCACAATGGTTAAACCAGTTGTCATCATCTGTCATCTAAAATCTCTATTAAACCTTTTTTTGGTAAATGTGACTTGAATTGATGAATTGTGCAGATGAATCTTGAACGTCAATAATGAAGGTAAGTGAACGGCATCAGATCAACCGATGATTAACTAGTTCTCTAAAATAGGTCAAAGGTGAATCTTGCGAGCCTTCAACTGGTGATAGAGCAAAACACAGAATAACAATTTCTGAAAATGGATGAACAACCAAGAAATGAACAGTACAGTAAAAGTGTGAATCCTGTCCGGTCTCTTACAATTAATATAAATCAAATATGCAATCAGATAAATACATTTGTGCTGCTGAAACTCATAGATGCCGTACAGAGAAAAATCAGCCTTATGCATTTTCAAACATTATAATACAAACCATAGTTTATATCAAGAAATACTGAAATTGTGCACCATCTTACTAAAAACAAGTGAACATTTTGATGATCTTGTTTGTGAACAATGACAAAGGGATTTTTCATTTTGATGGGATTTAGATGTTCGTTGACTCAAATACTTACTTTTGAGAGATGAACTAAGGATTTGGAGAAAAGTAAAGGCTTTTGCAAGAAATCCAATGTGTTGTGCTGTTTGTACACATTATTGTGAGAATGCACTTAATGGTTTGCAA
The DNA here is from genome assembly GCF_014805685.1 of Silurus meridionalis. NCBI lineage: Eukaryota > Metazoa > Chordata > Actinopteri > Siluriformes > Siluridae > Silurus > Silurus meridionalis. The sequence continues at coordinate 18,339,549 of NC_060895.1, read as the reverse complement.
ATATTAAGAACGATTTGACAAATGCTCCAAAGCAACTGAGAAAAACTGTAAATGGGCTCACATATAAGTCACATTCTAGCTAAAAATAAAATTTTAGTTCTGACTAATTCATTTTAGAAATTTTGTTTCAGGAGGATTCAATAAATGGGTGGATTCCTCCAACTATTTTTAGTAGTTTTCCCAACTTTTGTCGTATTAAATTCACTCTTACTGTACATTTCCAACTTGTGTAAAATAGTTGTGATTTTCTAAATCAAATAAAGCAAAGCTATATGTCATCTGCAGAACATCCAGCTTATTCTGGTGCTATTCTGTCCTCAAACTATTTAAGGATGACAAACTGCTAAAAGAAATAATGATAATTTCCTCCCAAATGGTTTTCTCTATTGCAGGGTAGATTTTACATACATGTCATGTTCCATGTCATGTTTAGGCAAATTGCAGACATCTAAAGGATTTCTATCACTACTTCTATCACTAATTGAATATGGGCATGTGCAAAAGTATCCTACACGCTTCCTGTTTGCCACTGTGATCTTTAGCACCTTTGACCAGCTGTGAGCATGTGTGTGGGGAACTTGTGTGTGTGTGTGTGTGTGTGTGTGTGTGTGTGTGTGTGTGTGAGGATAATGAGCTTTTGCAGGAGAGATTTGCAGTTTGATCATGCTTTTTTCTTCTAGCTCACAGGAACATGAGCAGAACGTGTGCTACATTGGAGGAAAATAGGCACCAGTATGGGCCGTGGGAGGTATGTGGGCAGCCGGCGTTTTTTTAACAAGGCTGGCAACAAGACACACACACACACACACACACACACACGCACATGCACACAAATACACACTGAATTTTGTCGAAGTTACTACCCATAATGTTCTGCGGTCTGTGGAGAGGCTGGGAAAAATCCAGAAGAGAAAGAAAGCTATATAACCGGAGGGGGAAAAAATACGATGAGAAAATGAGAAAAAATCTGTGTGAGGGAGAAAGAAAGGGGCAGCGGGAGACCCATCCATGCGAAAGGTGCCAGGAACTTCAGCACTCTCAGGGACAAAATGTTTGAGCAGGGAGAAAAAAGCTGCACCTTTAGGCGAGTGCTGAGGATTTGAGAGCACATTAAGATTTCCAGGCAATTTGTGTGTATGTGAGTGTGAGTGTGTGTGTGTGTGTGTGTGTGTGTGTCTGTGTGTGTGTCATGAGCAGCATGGAGACAGCTTCCTCCAGCAGGACAGAGAGAAAGACAGACGCTGAATCTCAGAGCAGGAGAGCCACAGGTTAGCAGTCCGAAAACAGATGCCGCTTATGAGACATTAATGTCCTCGCAACGTGGGCATGTGCTGCCACACACACACACACACACACACACACACACACACACACACACACAAATATACTCCTGGGACAGATTAGGTTCCTCTAGCTAATTAGGGCTATGGTACAATGTTTTGTTAGACTTGGGGGCAGGTGTAAGCCTCAGAAAAAGACTTTGAGTGTATAGAATAATTTAATTGTTATAACACAGAATAGTGTTAAAAACAAAAGAACAACAACAACGAAAAAACATTGAGATAAAGTTGTGTGGGTGGAAAAGCTTTTTAATAAAAGTGGTCAGATAAAATAGTCAAATTTGTTCCAGCTGCCAGAAAGGATATAATAAATCACTCTTTACAACTGAGGTGAGCAGAAAAGCATTTCAGCAAGCATCAAACACTAAACCTGTAGATAGAGAACATCAACAAAAGACCATATTGGACTCATATAATGCCAGGTGCACATTGTGCGATTTTTAATAGTCCTTCCCAATTGTTACTTATCAGACTGTATAAACAGCAGACTTTTCTCACTAATGAAAAAAACGTCAAACACTCCTTATTCCTTAATGACTTAATATGTTTCTCTTCTTGCTTTACTGTCCACATGAACCATTGACATTTTCCCTGAGGTGGTTTGAAGTTGTTGCGTTATCAGGTTCGGTGCTCCTATTGGTTCCTGGTTTGATGGTCATTGTAGGAGGTCAAACTGCAGAAAAGAGTCTAAAATCTTCTGACATTCCCAGAATTTCATCTAAATTGGAAAAACATGATCTCAACAGCCATTATTCGACCGAACATGTCAAACCAGCGATCAAAGACTACAGAATTTAGCCTAGGATTATAGCAATCTTTTAGGAATTTTAAAATTCCACCTAGAGACCACCAAATCGTTTCCAAAATCGTAGTGTGCACCTGGCTTAAGTCCAGAATAAAAATCAAAGCTATCATGGACACGACAATTAAACAAACAAATGCTGGTTCTTTTCTACTCTTTAACTTTTTAGTTTTACTGAGTTTGCACCAATGATAGATTCAGATTATTGTTCTTGGCTGACCAAAGTGAAACCTAAGCCCATTCAACTCAAGGTTTATCATTTTGTCTGATCTATTTTTCAACTCTCCGGGGCTGTAAATAGTGATTATTTGAGTTACTGTAGACTTCCTGCCAGCTCTGTTCTGTTCCAGAATCTGGTCATTCTCCCCTGACCTCTCTAATCTACAAGTTGTTTCTGCCTTCAGACCCTCCGCTGACAGGATGTTTTCTTGTTTGTTTGTTTAACACAATTCTGTGTAAACTCTAGAGACTGGTGTGTGTGTGTGTGTGTGTGTGTGTGTGTGTGTGTGTGTGTGAAAATCCCAGGAGATCAGCAGTTGCTGAAATACTCCACCCAGACCATCTGGCACCGACAACATTGCCACAGTTAATGTCACAGAGATCACACGTATTCCTCAATTTGATTTTTTTATGTGAACATCCAGTGAAGCTCTTGACCTGTATCTAAATGATTTTATGCATGACTGACTGACTGACTGGATATCTGCATAAATGAGCAGGTGTACAGGTGTTCCTATTAAAATTGAATGGCGAGTGTACATTTAGAACCAGTAGAGGGTGTGGCCTAAAATATGTTTTTTTTTTGTCCTTTTTTGTAATAAAATTCTTTCTTTTTAATTCCTGTACATATATAGTTATCAAGGATGAATGAATGCAGTAAATGCATCACCATTAATCAATTGTTCATGATCACATTAATGAACATGGTCTTTCTTTCCCCTGTGTGGTTCATATCTGAAAGCTGGCCTACATGAAAGCAAAAATGTTTTGCTCAAACAACTTGTTTTCTGTGTCCCATTATGCAAACCTCAAAACTCTGAATCATTCTGGCAAGCAAAAAAGACTGTATATATGAATTTACAGTACAGACCAAAAGTTTGGACACACCTTCTCATTCAAAGAGTTTTCTTTATTTTCATGACTATGAAAATTGTAGAGTCACACTGAAGGCATCAAGGGCTATTTGACCAAGAAGGAGAGTGATGGGGTGCTGTGCCAGATGACCTGGCCTCCACAGTCACCGGACCTGAACCCAATCGAGATGGTTTAGGGGTGAGCTGGACCGCAGAGTGAAGGCAAAAGGGCCAACAAGTGCCAAGCATCTCTCGGGGAACTCCTTCGAGACTGTTGGAAGACCATTTCAGGTGACTACCTCTTGAAGCTCATCAAGAGAATGCCAAGAGTGTGCAAAGCAGTAATCAAAGCAAAAGGTGGCTACTTTAAAGAACCTAGAATATGACATTTTTCAGTTGTTTCACACTTTTTTGTTATGTATATAATTCCATATATAATTCCACATGTGTTCATTCATCCTTCAGTGTGAATCTACAATTTTCATAGTCATGAAAATAAAGAAAACTCTTTGAATGAGAAGGTTTGTCCAAACTTTTGGTCTGTACTGTATATCCGGCTCTAATCATTGCAACTAACACCTTTAATCCGCAATTCAGTTTGGTCCAGACGTTACCTCATTCTCATTCACCTGTTTTCTATTAACCCTCATTTCTTCTGTGTATTTATACCAGTTCACTGACTTCCTATCATTGTAAATTTTTTTGAATTTCTTTCTTTCTTTCTTTCTTTCTTTCTTTCTTTCTTTCTTTCTTTCTTTCTTTCTTTCATTTTCCTTTCTTTTTGCTCTGTTATTTTTTTTTTTTATATTAATTGACATGTATCACATGGTTTTCCAGAATTTTTTTTTTCCTCCTCATGTTAGATTATTGTTAAGTTACATTTACATCCATCTGCCTCTATTTTATAGACCTTATAGACCAGGGGTCACCAACATGGTGGGCCTTTTTTAAAAAATAGCTGTTTCCTACTTTGTTAAATCATTGTTGATACTTATTATGAGAAATCATTAACATGATCAGTGTCTACACATAGATGAATATCATTAATTTTAATAATAACATATAATAAAAGGTAAATTGAGCAAATTTGTTATTTCAGATCAAGAAGTAGCTCTCAGTTTCAAAAAGGTTGGTGACCCCTGTTATAGACATTCTGACTTTAAACTAAATTATCACAGGTGAATAGCTTCGTGGTTGTAGCTTTGTGGGGAGGTGGTAGTTTTGTGGTTTATTTATTGGATTTTGGATCTGAAGGTCATGAGTTTAAATCCCAGTCACACCAATCTGCCACTTCTGGGCCCCTGAACAAGGCCCTTAACCTCATAGCTGCTCAGTTGCATGAATGAGATGAATGTAAGTCACTCTGGATAAAGGCATCTATTAAATGATGTAATCCAATTTTTATAGAAACTACTGCATTTGGAAAAGTTACAAACTAGTTTAATAGTGATCTTGTATTATGTGCATTATTACCAGCTTTCTGATGCAGTTCTGTTTGCAGACTGTGGTGTTGTTCAAAATGACAGCAGTGTAGATTTATTTTCAAGCGTAATTGTGGTCAAATTTGGTCTATTTTCTTTCTTGATTTTCTGAGTAATGCAAAACCTTTTAGCTGTGACTAATGTTTATTTAGCAGCTGTCGTCTTTCGCCATGTTGTGTAGATCATTAGCAAAGTGTGTAAAGGGAAAAAAATAAATGACAGTTAAATTGTACAACACACCTTCCCCCATAAAGTTTTGGTCATTTTTATATATTACACACTGAAGCTTAAACCATCACTGGAAGAAAAGAGGAAACCTGAGATGGATAGGAGGAATCCTTTTTTTTTTTAAAGGATTTGGAACTTATTATTGTTTGTTAATCTCCAGTACAATATTAAATGAACAAACTAATATGTCTGAGTATTAGGTTTTTGGTGGAAGTCCAGTATGTGTTTAAGCTGATGTTTTTTGTCCTCAAAAATATTCTTTAGTACCATCATAAAAAGATTGTGAAGCTAAAATATTCATTTTATAGACAAACTGATATGCTTCAGCACACTCAGTTGGGTTAAACAGGGCCAGCTATACCTTCTGCTGCTTTACATAGGAAGAAAACTGAGCCCGTGGACATGTGAGATGTCTTTAGAATTGTGTGGTACTACTAATTTCCAAAAGACAGAAAAAAAATATGTATTATTGTTCTATAAATGTTGGACACAGAAAAGTTTTGACTAGAGTCTATTCTATTCAATTGAGCTTTTCCTCATTTTGTAATTTAGAAAATGAAAGAATCGATGGTGTGGTCCGTCCATCTGTCTGTCCGTCCGTCCATAGATCTATCCAAAAAAATCCAATAATATAAGGGATGTGCATCTTTTTTTATAATAAAATCGAATAGATAAGGAATCTAGATGTTTTTGTAATTTTTAAAGAAATAACCTGAAAATAAGGTTAAAATATGTTTCAATAAATTTTCAGTTTACATTGAACTTGACTTTAAAATGTTGTAAATTGACACATTTCCCCCAAGTTCCATTCCTGGAAAAAGATGGCACATTCTCTTTGTTAGACTTCAATTGCATTATTATTGAGTTATCTCTTCTGATGTCATTACTATAATCACTTCAGTCGTGTCTTACTTGTGGCTCTCGATTAGCTTGGTGCAATGGGAAAAGCCAGATTCACATGTGTGCTTTGTGGTGAAGGGGTTAAACAGGGCAAAGCCGAACCTCTACCGCAGTGGGAGTGGATCCTGTGAACATACGAGTTGGTTATGAGATGCATCAATCTCAAGGAATGGTGACATTCGCATCTCAGCCTGAAAGAAATCCCAGAGCGCTTTCTCTCTCTCTCTCATTCACACACACACACACACACACACACACACACACACACACACACACACACACGCACATGCTCCTTCATGAGCAGCAGACTCTACAGTAGCTTAAGGGGCCAGCAGCCAGACCCATAAAGAGGAAAGTCACTAACAGAATTATAGAAGCAGGAGAGATAATGTCAGTAAAAGACTGCATAATGTTAGCATTTTATAAAGCAATATATCTTGTCATTTGGCATAAATGCATCTCCTATGGGCCTCCAATCTGCATTCAATACGGTATAAACATGAAAAGTATAACCTCCTGAAGTGAAGCTATAAATAGAACAGTGGCTTGAGGCAGTAGAGCCTCAGGGGAAGCTGAGTGTGAGGATTTGTCAGATTTATTACTAGGTCCAGCAACCGGGCGCTAAGGAAAAGTAGGCTTGGAAACCTTAGTGTAAGTTGCAGACATAGTCGATTGTTACGGAGACATATTTTACTCCTGTCGCTCAAAAGACACTTGTTTATTGTAATGCCCTGAAATATATGCCTACTGCCTTTTTAGGTTTCAGATTGAGACATTACAGTGTGACATATCGACCCTAGAAGATTAGAAATAAAAGTTGTCACTCAAGCCCTAAATTCTAACCAAATAGGCAGCATTTCTATGAAGTATAAACACACTAGGAACTAAAATGCATTTATATCTTCCTTATTTAAGGGACGCATCATGCTTATCTGTTGTCAATCTCATAATTCTGTGGAACCAAAATCAGAAACAAACATGCTGCAGAGGGGTCTTTGGTTCAATATCAAGCACAGGTTAATCTTTTACAGCCCAAATTTCCATATATTCTTGCTGTATCTGTATTTATATTTTCGTAGTTTTAGTGCCACGTAAAACTTTTTTAAAATCTAAAATCGGAACTTTGAGATTACGAGAATAAAGTCGAAATATTTGTAAAAATACATTTGTAAATTTGGTAATATCTTAAGAAAAATCACAGAATTGCGAGAAACGTTTAGCTGTTTTCGCATAAAATGGATGTGGAGGATTTGGTTAAATCCTTCTTTAGGTTAGGATTTGGCAATGAGGAAATAATTTTCTTTTGGCGCATCAGCATGGAGTTATAATTAATAAATGGACACTGCAACGGTTATGTAGGAAAGTTATGGTCACATATTTTTCTGTTAAATTATTATTATTCATATATTATTTATTATATTATTCTCATAATCGTACATATTTTTATCATTTTTTAACGTCCACTAAAACACTGTTGTAGTATTGTTGTAAAAGTACTTAGTATAACAGTACTTAGTATTGTTATAACAGTATTTTATAAAAAAAGAGTAATTTCTCAAACAAAACACCCAGTTACACAGATCCCCAGCAAACAGATTGAATGTTGTAGTAACCACAAAACCTATAATTGCTTATTTCTTGCTCCACCTTTTGGATAATCCGTTGCGATTGCTGCTTTAAACAGGACAACATTACGGTAATATCTAGAACACCGCCAGACTGTGTTATAAACATGATCCAACCTGTCAGTCACCCTCTTCTGTTTGAAAAGAGGAAAATTGTTTAACATTAGCATATTGGAGTCTTTGTAAGTTGCATTTAAGCCTTTTGTACGACCCAAATTGCTTTTCCTCTCTGACGGCACCGTGGCCAGATAGCGCTACGCTTCCACCCTTATAGTTAAGCCTCTCGCCATTGCACAGAGTGCTCCAGACTTGCTGATTAAACACCACAACACGAAGCTACGATCCTGCGCTCATGTACCATTACACAATTTCCAACTTATTTCTATATGAACGCTGAAAAGCCTCTCTTGCACCGTGACGAAGTTATAACGGGAATGAGTTCAAAAAAAGAGAGGTGGTGAGAAACAAGGGAGAAAAAAGAAAGAGGGAAAAAGCAGATAGTGTGATTAAGTGATAGTGACTTGCTTTAGTTCACACAGAGGTTAGCTGCCAGCAGGCAGGAGGCTATGATTAGCTTCATGTGTGAGAATCTGTGTGTGTGTGTGTGTGTGTGTGTGTGTGTGTGTGTGTGTGTGTGTGTGTGTGTGTGTGTGTGTGTGTGTGTGTGAGTGTGTGTGTGTGTAAGTGTGTGTGTGTGTGTAGGAGTGAAGCAGAGCTCTCTCCAGGCAGCACGAGGCTTCGTTATGGTTATGGTGCTGTCCTGTGCGGAGGGAAACAGACTCTGTTCCCTATTGGCCCGTAAACAGGCATAGCAGAGAAATGCAGCAATTCAGCATTGGCCATTAACGTCACCATAATGCTGTAGCACTTCTGCTGCAAACGGCCAAAAGCTAATTGGATCTTTAAAATATTTACTCAGAACCTGTGTACGCTTTTACTCTCATGCTTTTCTCTGAATGGAAAAACAGAAATTTAGAAATGTGGACAGTAGTAACTCAGTGCTTAATGGAATATTTCGACATTTTTCAACCTAATCTCTGCTATACTGCAGGACTTTCACCCTGTTTCCCAGTACTGAAAACAACAAAAAACATCTCAAATATATAACAACTGTTAAACACTAACAAGGGTCTTGGCACAAGACAGCTAGAGCAGCATGTGCTACTAAAGCTGCACTCTTGGATCTTTGCTTGTTTTTTTATTTTTTATAATTAATTCAGGTTAACTCTGGGGAGGAGAAGAATTCATATTTTTAATGTATTAGAAGAAGTGAAGCAACAGTTACTGGATCGTTAGTAGGAAGAAACATAAACAGGATGTACAGCTAATATAGATAACTATTTTTAAATTATTTAATTATATATTATTATTATTTATGAGGATGGGTTCCCCTTTTTGACTCCTCCACATCCCTAAGAAGTAAAAATTATTTAGAAAAAGGATGGATGAATGGGATTGACTACTAGTGTACCAGGTACACTACATTAATGCTGAAATGTATTGGAGCAAGGTTGTATCTGTCATCTGGTTTTGATAAAACATACACCGTGCATCGTTAGCATAATACTGGAAACCAATCCTATAATTAGCAATGGGAAGAATTGTGCCTATAGCACAAATAGGGAAAACAACAGCGGCTCATTACAGTAACACTCGATAGAACCCCCAGCAATATTAGACATTGGAGACACAAGTAGATACAATAGATACATTCACTGTTTTATTTTTTTTTTGTTGCAAAAATAAAATAAATAAAATTCACCACTAAACAGAAAAAAAACAGAACTTTAGAAACAAGAACATCAATGGCCTGGGGATCCATGAAGTTACAGAGCAATGCAGAAGCTTCTGATTATGGATTTGAACTGTACTTAATGTCAGTCTGCTACAATGACTCAGGAATACAGGTTGCATTTGATCACCATCACTGCACACCTTAACACTGTTTAGCTGTAATAAATGGACATTTGGTGTTACCCAGATGGGGATGTTGGATCTGCTTCCTTACAAGGTTTCTTTTCTATGTCATCTCATGGAGTTTTTCCTCGTCACAGTAACTGGCTCGCTCATTAGAGAGAAACTTACAATTAAAGAACAATCTTATTCATTCTTTATTACCCCATTATCTGTGTAAAGCTTATTTGAGGCAATGTCCATTGTTAACAGTGTTATATACAAATACAAATGAATTAAATTTAATTGATTGTTGTATATCTTTGGACAGAGAGAGGGAGAGAGAGAGATAATTCATTCACTTGGGGAAATAAAATGCAGGGAGGCATGAGAACTTCCATAAGTGCACACCATGGATCCTTCAGTTTCACCATCTCACCCAAAAGACACTCATGAAACATACAACATGGCAGGTGCCTTGAATCAGGAACCTCATGAGAGTTCAGAAAGTGAAAGCAAGAACAAAATGTATCAGCCTGAGCCGTTTTCACCCGACAGACAAGCTTCCTAAAATAGTGAGAAAGAAAAGTCTTGAGAATTCATAAATAGTGCTCAAGGAGTCAGTGGTGGTATGTTACACATGTTGCCAAAAGGTAAGGAGCATGTAAATGACTGAATAAGTGATGACATTTTTGAGTAAATGATCGGCTAGCAAATGAATTTGTGTAACTAGTATTCCCTAACCCCAAAATGTTACAGCTAGATGCTAATTTCTAAATCCTAAATTTCGATCTTCATCCAAACCATTTACAGTACGTCCTTTACTCACAGACCCTAACACTTAAACCCCTTACAATACAGAAGTTATTATGTTAAATGCTAATGACTAGGCTTTAATGCTAAACGATATACCCTCAGGTTAAAAGTGAGGAGTGGGGGAGTGATTTAACATCTAAGTATGTATGTTTATGTCATACAACCATGGTAATGGATTATAATGACTTACCATCACACATGTAAAACAAATTGGAGTGTGTGTGTGTGTGTGTGTGTGTGTGTGTGTGTGTGTGTGTGTGTGTGTGTGTGTGTTTTTCCGTCCTTGGACTGATCTGATAGAAGGAGGTCTGAAGAGATTGCTAATGCATATTAATCTATTCTGATATAATAAATCCCAAACGGCTGTCAGAAACAACCAGAAAGGCGTTGTTGTAATTGCTGTGCAACATATTAGTCATATGCTTTCTACATAAACAGAAGATAAATAGACTTATAGAGAATCATCTCAGATATGTCACCGCAGTGGTGAGGAAGCCTGTGAGGACTTTTGCTCTGTTGCTTCACTTCTTCTTGCTTACTAAAACATATAGATTTTTCTCTATTACTCATGTTCTTCAGGATGATTACTGTCTTCACCACTTCTTGTTAGCAGATGGCATTCTACATGCAAACATAACCTCGCCTATCTTATCTGACCACCTAGATCTGAGGCTCATTGCAAGAATCCTCTGGGACTGCCAGTCAACTGTGCACAAAACTGACTTCACTCAGCTTACACTTCTAGATTCTCTCTTTACTTTCTCTCTCAGCATTGACAGAAACCCTAAACCAAGCTGAAGAACATCCACAGAGAATGTCCACAGATGCTGCACTCTAAGGCTTTCTCTTTTACTTGTATCCTGAAGAGTAGATGTAGTACTAGGTTGGGGTTGGGGGTTGATGTGGGACGAGTTCCAGATTTGCTTATTACCTATTCTTGCATATGCTGTCCTTCTTCCCTTATTTTAAATAGATTATTTATAGATTAAAATCGTTTTATTATAGATTATTTTTATACGCTATAGTTATATTTTATGCTTTATACAAATACTTTTATACTTTTTGTACTTTATTTGTTATTATATTATTTAATATTATATTTGTATTTTCATGTTTAGATGTTGGACAGTCGTAAAAAGCATTTCACTAAATGTTGTCCTCTGTATGAATGTGTATGTGACAAATAAAATTGTAATTTAATAAAATTTGAATTGGATGGAATTCGTAGTCCACTAAAATATCTTAGATAGATTCATAGATTATCTTAATTCCCTCCTTTTATCTTTCAAACAACTGACAGATCCTTTGGTCCTGCTTGGAAATGTTGCTTGGAGCATGTGCTTGGAGATGATCCCAGATCACAAAACTCAATCAAAAACCATTATTCAGAACTCCAGAATATCAAATACTTTATTTTTTCTGTGTTTTGTTTTTTTAAGATTTGCCAACTGACACAGCTGCATCTACCTTCTACACAGCTGTCTTTGGACTATTCCCTCTCATTTTCAAGCCAACTAGTTTGACGCTTTATAGCTTCTGGATGTCTGATGTTCTCTGGTCCATGTCTGTAGCTACATCAAAGTGTGTCTTTAATTATTCCAAAATAAAGTCATGACTCTCCCACTAATATCAATTTATCTTCACATTTAATTCTTATTCTCTACCTTCTTATTTTCATATAATCCACATTCTCTCCCTTCCACCATTTGATATATGATCTTACTGATATTTAGGCATCCACTGAAACAAGGTGAAACACTCTTTTATTCGCTTGCCATCTTGAGCAGTTTCCAAAAGCATTGAGTGCTTGTTGGCTACTTTTCCTTCATTCTCTGGTCCAACTTTCCACACTTACAAGTAACTTACAATGGAATAAGAAGTGCTGCTATGTAGTAGCTGTGACTATCACTTGTGCATTGGCATATATACTCACCTCCATACTATCCACTTTATTTCAGATAATATCTTCCATATGTGACTGCTATAATCAGTATCTCTATGACTGATCTAGATCAATCTATCTTCAAATCATCTCAAATTATTATCTTTCCTAAGAAGCCACCTGTAAAAAAGTGCTTCACTCTTGTTGCTAAATACAAACTATTTTCTTTACATTAATTCTTCAACAATAGCCAAGAATGTGCAGTTCCTGCAGTGCTGCCTTTATATCTTCAACTAAACGATCCCCTAGATACCAAGCAGTCTAGTTACTAGTGCATGCTTTCTATGGAAACCGCTCTCCTTACAGACACTTTACACAAAGCCACTTTGTATATTCTGTTTTCCCTCTCTGCTCCCTGCATGCTGCCTTCTGACACTGTGAATCACCAGATCTTCATTTCTACTCTTTCCAACTTTAGAATTAAATACTGTGTTCTAGCATGCTTCTAATCACTTCTAATCTAAAAGATTGGTTCTGCCACTTTGAAGCTGGAAAAGATTAAATTTCATAACTTTACAACCAAAAATGGAGTCTCTCAGGGGTTAGTTCTTGGCCTGATCTTGTTCTCTTGTTATCACTGGGCTAATTTCCTGTAGACACACAACTTCAAATCAGCTTCTCACCATCCACCTCCCAGGTTACCCATCAAACTGACTTAATTCCTAAACCTTAACCCATAATTCCTGAGTTATAAGAGTAAAGCCTAAAACCTACTGCACCTGCCTAAACCCCAATCATTAACACATACATTATAATACTTTAAGTGGATCCTCTAATGCTAATTTCTAAACTCTACCCATAAATTTGAATCCCAAACTTTCTTCCAATGATCTTTTAAATGTCTTTGATAACTGACACGAGTCAAAGCAAATCATGCTCCCAAAACAGAAAATGGGAATTCCTGTTAGTTAATAGGTTATTCTCTACTACATTAAATCTTAAATCAATAATAAAAAATGGTTTTTATGTTTCCAGACTCCTAAAAAGCAAGTGTAAATTTGGGAAAATAACCCAATTTTATAGAACTTCTATTTCTTGCACAATCATGCTGAAAGACATGAGATAGATTACAATAAAACAAAACAAATTGGTGTTTATTGCATCTTAATTTACATAAATATTCCAACAGTTTTGCCACATGCTTCTGTTTGAGCAAATCAAGCCTCTACTAAGCTAAGTTGCTTATTTACAGCATGTCTTACATGCCACTTTGATTAATGTCGGAATGCTTCGAGTAACTCCCAAGTTGCATTAATAATTATATTTTAATAGAACTCCCGGCCTGTGAGTCGCTAAATGAAAGTGTCATACTCTCTCTGACTGCCGGCAAAAGCAAGGCGGTGTGTGGCGCTCGCTTCTGTGGGATCAAGCAATAACTACAGTCAACAAATATCAATCTTACAGTATTTGACATGCAAGAACTATGGTCTAGCCAAAATCATGATGAATGCGTGTTAGGTTTGAAATTTTTCTGTGAATTCTAATATCCTCTTGCTACTGAGGTTTCACAGCAGTAGCACATATAAAAAAAAAACACAATTGAAAAAATCACAGCATTTCATTCGCAAAATATTATAAAACAAATGGTTATGGTGGTAATCTCTTACATAAAGATTTTCTGTTCAAACATGTGATAAGATCTGTGGCGTGTGGTGTATTGGGGATACGATGTGATTCGCATCTCAATGCATAGCCAACGATACGATGCATTAAAGCTACATTTGAAGAAGCTACCCATGAGACGCCATATGATTCACTCCTATTACGATGCAATGTGATCCGATTTCGATTTGATTCAACACAATGTGATTCAATGCAATACTATGCAATGGAAAAAAACAATGATGCTATGCAATTCAATATGGTACAGAAGGTGCCTTCTGACTTTTAATGCATGGAGCATTAAAAAAAAGTCTTTGTAGTGCAAAAAAAAAAAAGAAGAATAACACGACATTCTTCTCCTGTTCTGTCTCCAGGACGATGCAGCTCTACCTCTGCCATGTTAATCTATATTCTATGTGACTCTCAGGATGCGCCTCGGTCTTGGTCTCGGTGTTGTGTTGTGATAAGTAATATTCACGTAGCAGCAGTGGTGCTCAGAGAACGCACTTGAGTAACAGTTTAGCCAGGAGAAATCAATCTACATATAAAATATTGCACACAAATTATTGGTCAGTTTCTAAATAATTAAAGTATAGCACTAATAATTTATATAAATAAATAGGTTTTTTTTAACAGATATGTTAATGTGATACATTGATTTTAAAAAGTGTGCACCGAATACAAGTTACATTTGTATCGCAATTTGCATCTTTTTAAAATAAATGCATCATATTGTTAACGTTTATGCCGATGCACCAAAGCGAATGAGTAAATCTTACTATCCCTGTGGTGTATAGTGTTTTCTGAAACCAATGAGGAACAGTTCAAAATAAATAATTTCAATCGCTGATCATCTGCTTCCTATTCCTTATATTGGCTGTTGTAGCCCATCTGCCCAAAGGTTCAACATGCTTTGCTGTTCACAAAGGTTGTAAAGAGTTTTTGACTTGCCCTAGCCATCCCATCAGCTAAAACCAGTCTGTCCATTCTCTTTTGACCTATCACAACAATTAGGTGTTTCCACCCACAAAACTGTGAGTGTAAACCCTAGAGACGGTTCTGTGTGAAAATCCCAGAAGGTCGACTGTTTCTGAAATAATCAAACCAGCCTGTCGGGCAGTAACATTCATGGTACAGACAAAATCACTGTAATAACACTTTCCCACATTCTAATGTTTATTGTGAAAAAGATCTGACTTTCTTGATCTGTATCTGCATGGTGTTATGATGTTAACATAATCTGCTAATTAGAAAATAGTTGATAATGAGTAGTACATATCATGACAATGTGTGTATTAATATATTAGGTATGTTTGTGTGAACATTTAACCTTTTTCTTATCGTACCCTTAACCCTCCAAGTGTGACTAAGGTATAAAGGAAACAGGAGATGAGAAGCACTTTTATGTTTCAGATTTACAAACACCAGTTCAGGAGGGTTAAACTCCTCTTCCTGCAGAGGTTATGGCATGCAGCGTATTATGCGAGTAGGTGTGGCGCATTCACCCGAAGGCCATGAATCGCCTCAGGCTGTGAGTCGCAGCGTGTGACAATCGATGGGCCGCTCGCTTTCCTTCCTGCAAACACAACAGTCGGCTTCTTCTTTCTGCCACTTTTTGATCTTTGATGTTTTCTCACATCAAGCGGAGTAAAAGGGTTAGCAGCTCCGAGTGTCATACTGTCATGCACAGAGCGAAAGAAAGAGAGAGAGAGAGAGAGAGAGAGAGAGAGAGAGAGAGAGAGAGAGATGCAGTCTGAATTCACCTACATTCACACAAACTCGCATGCAGCCTCACCACAGAATTTCAAACTTGTACATGAAGTACAGTCGAATTTCACCCTCTTTTTTTGTATCTCCAAATATAGGACAAGACTGTCGACACATTACCCACCATTGAACAGTCAGCCTGTTGTTAGAGTTAAGATGGGCCTCACACTGGTTCCTGAAGCCCCTTTCCAACACCTACAGATTTCACACATATGCCACCTGTAGGAAATTTTAGATATCTGTTGGTTATAGTTGACAGATTCAGTAAGTGGCCAGAAGCATTGTTGTATACTAAAACAGTTCTAAAAATATTAACAAAAGAGATCATCTCTAGGTTTGGTATTCCTAGTGTGATTGAAACTGACAACAGCACACCTTTTACTTCTAAAGTAACACAACTTTTGACAAAAAGCTTAGCAACTGATTGTTATTTTATTATTCCCTCTCACCCACAGTCAGCTGGAATGGTAGAGAGAGCAAACAGAACCATTAAGGAACGTGTTATTAAAGCCTGCATTGACACAGGCCAAAATTAGACTGTTGTTCTCCGAAATGAGAATAACCTGATCTTTTTCAACAAAAAATTTTTTTGAAAGTTTAATGTTCAAGCCTTTCCCAAACCCATGGGTCTGTGGACCCACTGGTGTTTCTTACTTAGGTAACCTGAAAGTTATGGTGGATGACTACGTTTCTGCCATGGTTGAAAAATGTATGGAAATGATAAAAATCTAACACCTGTTCACTTATGATTCACTCATAATTGTTAAATTATAATTTAAATATTTATATAAAAAAACATTTGTAAATCAAGCTCTAAATCTGTCTAATTTAGTCTTTCTCAGATTGGTGTTCCATTAATGCATTAGCCATACAATAATTCCTTCAAGAAGTGAGAACATTGGGAATTACTTTCTGTTGACAAATTGTATAAAACCTTGAGGTTCCTTTTTCTAAATTAGTTCCATGTATTGTTCATGTATTATGGTGGATTCAGAGTCTGTTCTGACAAAATGGTAAAGTGGGAAAATACCATGGCCAGTCCACTGCAGAGCAGTCTATTGTTTTAGGAGGTGAAATAAATTTGGAAGAAACCCATGCTGTACTAAAGTCAATACAGACAGTGACCTGAGTTTAGGATTAACCAGGGACCCTGGAAATGTGGGGTGAAATTTTACCTGCAGGATTACACTAACTGAATCAGTAGCAAATGTATATATTGTCCATATACCCCAAGTACCAATCAAATAATTCACCATCACGTTAACAGAAGTGCTGATGTATTGAAATGAAACCACAAGTACCTTTACCTTTGAGAAGTTTGGCACAGGTTACAAAAATACATGCCTCTATTTCAAAGCTCCTGCAATAGTCTTTAGTGATATATTTATCTTTTTTGTTCTTTTATCCATGATTTATTATTGTGAAAGAAGATTTAAGAATTTAAGAAATTGTTCAGAGGGTCATCTATTTAACCAGGGTAAAGATGCCCTTGGATTTCCAAAGCCATTTTGTATTACCTGAATCCTTTCTATGGCTTTTACCATTGGCTTTTAACTCATTCAACCATGGTGCTCTAGGAAGTTAAGTCGTTTTTTTTTTTTCAGCTGCCATCACACTCTTCAATGCCTGCTCCCAATGGGACTTGCCTCCAGTCTTCCAGAATGAATGAATAACTGAGGAGAATTCATTCATATACATAGTATCCCATAACTTGCAAACCTTCTCACCACTTTGTTGTTGTGAATGAATGTGTGAGATTGTGTTCTGCACCTTGTCACATTCTTTTACACTGATGTTTTTGCACTGTGTTACTATGTGTATAATTTATATCTATCTATCTATCTATCTATCTATCTGTCTGTCTGTCTGTCTGTCTGTCTGTCTGTCTGTCTGTCGGTCGGTCGTCGGTCGGTCGGTCGGTTGGTCGGTCGGTCGGTCTGTCTGTCGGTCGGTCTGTTTCTATCTATCTATCTGTCTGTCT
This sequence comes from Silurus meridionalis, assembly GCF_014805685.1. Taxonomy (NCBI): domain Eukaryota; kingdom Metazoa; phylum Chordata; class Actinopteri; order Siluriformes; family Siluridae; genus Silurus; species Silurus meridionalis. The sequence continues at coordinate 18,322,099 of NC_060895.1, read as the reverse complement.
GTCTGTCTGTCTGTCTGTCTGTCTGTCGGTCGGTCGTCGGTCGGTCGGTCGTCGGTCGGTCGGTCTGTCTGTCGGTCGGTCTGTTTCTATCTATCTATCTATCTATCTATCTATCTATCTATCTATCTATCTATCTATCTATCTATCTATCTATCTATCTATCTATCTATCTATCTATCTATCTATCCATCCATCCATCCATCCATCCATCCAACCATCCAACCATTGATCATAAATAAGAATGATTGATGATTGTATGAAATTAAATGTCTTTCTTGTTTTCTTTCATTAAATTGTAAAGCGTGTAATTGGGGAACAACTTAGCTATTGTTTTTAAACCCTTTCTAGGACAATGTACTCAACTTCCTTACAGGGATGTTCTTGGTCTGGTGAAGTTACTGTGATCTTATTTTATTAGTACTGGCTAGTGGCATTAAGAACTGCAGCTTTGCCACATTTGCCCTCGAGCTACACTACATAGACAAAAAATAATAATAAAAAAAGCCTCTAAACCAAATTCTGTCTAATAGTTTGTCTATATTAATGTAAAATTCTGTCTAAACAATGTCCCTCATTTGGTATACATTTTACAGTAGGTTCTACACAATTGGTGCCTCTGTCTTGCTTGCTGATGCATGCTTGCATAACATTATGAATTGAGTGTAGGAAAAACCTCTATTGCATAATCCACACCTCTATGATTAGCCAAACACCCAGCCAGCCTTCTACTGACCATAGGTCTTATTATCTTATTTACAGTGACTTATCATTTCTGTAAGTTTACTATTACGTTATTACTTTGCAATGCTCCAGATACTAGACATTCCTAGACTATAGTGCATACTGGGATATGAGATCATTTGCATTCATTCAAGTAAACAAGGTGCTTTTCTTTTCTTTTCTATCTGCTTAGATCTTTTTCGCATACACACAGGGATGTTTTAAGCCCTACTTTTATATGCAGCATACATCTTGTATATGAGTTAAAACAAAAAAAATAAATAATAAAAAATAGGGAAACATTTGTTTATAATGCATAACATATCTCAGCGATGTGACATGGCAGTGGAATATGGAGTCATCCATATTCATGAAGTAAAGCCTCATTGGTTCAGTGCAGAGAAGGTTCTACGTTAAATTTGCATCAGATACTGTATCATTGGATTTGGGGCTTTTTGGGCGATGGAAACCCAACTGTGCTCACAAACTGTGAATGAAAAGTTGTAAAAGTTTATAAAGTGCATATTTGGTGTTCTAAAGCACACTGTTTTGCGCTCAGTTTAAATGCTGCAGAGAAATAGCATGTTGAAAAGTGCAGATGTTCTGACCGTTTACTGTAGGATTTACAAGTACTGGTTTTGGGTTTAACGGATACTTTTACTCTGTTTAATTTTATTCTGCTTGAATACATGATTTGCTAAATTGCATTTCAGATGTTTGTGTAATGCTGTATAAAACCAATATCCATTCACTTGTAAAAACAGTGATGATTTTCAAGTGCTTTTCCTGTATTCTTTATAGCTATATTTTGGCAGGACTCCATATGTTTCCATTTAAAATGTTTGAGCTTCAGAGATTGTGCCCATCAAAATCTTTTATTGACTGACTGAATAAATACTGATAGATCAAGGTAAATAATTTCAAACTAAATCAAACAGAAAAGTATGCAAATAAACTACCACGGAGAATACTGAATCAGTAGTAAATACAATATAATATAATATAATATAATATAATATAATATAATATAATATAATATAATATAATATAATATA